>NW_028261392.1:65794392-66039392 GCF_051295495.1 Thamnophis sirtalis
AACAATCTGGGTCCTCATTTCACCCACCTCGGAAGGATGGAAGGCTGAGTCAACCTTGAGCCGGTGAGATTAGAACCGCTGAACTGCAGATAACAGTCAGCTGAAGTGGCCTGCAGTACTGCACTCTAACCACTGCGCCACCTCGGCTCTTATAGGTTATAGGTTATCTATTGTATAATCACATAAAAATAGATGATCCATTTATCCCCAAGTAATACTCTTATCTGGAAAACAGTTTAGTGGAATGATGAAAGGAAAATATGTCATATCCTTGTTTTAAAGTGTTGGATTAAAAACAACGATTTGCAACTTCTTTTGCTTTTATTAGGTATAATTTTGGATCCAGGTCACAGTCGGAATTATACCAAGCCCCTGCCAAATTAATATGCACCTAATATATAGACTTGGAAAGGAAGATGGATGTTTTGAATTTTATTTTTGGGGACATGTTATAAATGTGCAGATCCCATAGAAAGTTTTGCCTAAAGCCACCACCTTGATAAGATCGCCGGTGTGTCATGGCCATAAACTTTACATAAGGTAGGCCAACAACAAAACCTTTATGAAAAACAAAACCAAATTATGTATTAGTTTTTATATGTACAGTGAAGCTGAAGAAATCAAATGAACTTCTCATACATGTAATAAACCAGATGCCTGCAAAGTCACCTTGCTGGCTGCAGAGTGGAATATTTGGAGGATAATTCCTCATGGAGACAGAGATTTAATAGCATTTCTTTCTCATTACTCTGCACAGTACTTACTTAAATTGATTCCGAGTTCTCATTATTTCCCATCACACTTTACCTTCAGGTTTTTTATTTTCTCCTTAAACAGATCTAGATTTGCTTCTAAAGTATCTCTATGCACTGGGAGAGAGATCAGTTTCAGTCCCACTTTTCTCTCAGGTGGTTAAAAAAATAAAATGTTCCTGGAATATTGTCCTGTACAAGTGGAAACCCTTCTTGCCAATAGAAAAGTGGAGGGAAAAGTAAGTTAAATCTCTTCCCATTTTTGAAAGCAATAACAACCACCAAAACTAAAATATATCTTTTAAAGATAAGGAATCATTCAATCACATGGAGTGGCAAGCTGTAATGTTAACAATTGCTACGTATTTATGTTTATTTGCCATGTATGTATGCGTGTGTGAAGAAGACAGGGTATACAGATCCTCAAATTATGACCACAACCGAGTCCAACATTTTTGCTGCTAAGCGAAACATTTGTTAAGTGAACTTTACGACCTTTCTTGCCCCAGTTGTTAAGTGAATCACTGCAGTTGTTAAGTAGTAACTTGGTTGTTAAGTGAATCTGACGTCCCCATTGGCTTTGTTTGACAAAAGGTCAGAAAAAAGATATCACATGACCTTGAGGCCCTGCAACCGTCATAAATACGAGTCAGTTGCCAAGCGTCTGAATTTTGATCACGTGACTATGGGGATGCTGCAATGGTCATAAGTGTGAAAAATGGTCATAAGTCACATAATAAATGAACTGTAAGAGCCGAGGTTGCGCAGTGGTTAGAGTGCTTTACTGCAGGCCACTTCAGCTGACTGTTATCTGCAGTTCATATCTAAAGCCCACATCTACATTGTAATGGGAAGATCACCAGCCTACTAATTGAGGGTGATTTTCTATAATTTTATTTTTCATTCAGAAGTGAAGTTTTTGAAGATGTTATTAAACATTGGTCTATGTTTAAATGCATTGGGATAAATGTTGCAAAAACTGGAACTTGAGAATGTTTACTTATGAGTACAATATCCTTATAGAATGAAGCTTCTTGAGAGTGATCCTGAACAGATTGAAGACAATGAAAATTCATTTCTAAAGGTAGAACCATATTGGTCCTTCACCGTTATCATCAATTTAATTATTTCTTCTTCTCCTTCTCCTTCTCCTTCTCCTTCTCCTTCTCCTTCTCCTTCTCCTTCTCCTTCTCCTTCTCCTTCTCCTTCTCCTTCTCCTTCTTCTTCTTCTTCTTCTTCTTCTTCTTCTTCTTCCTCCTCCTCCTCTTCTTCTTCTTCTTCTTCCTCTTCTTCTTCTCCTTCTCCTTCTCCTTCTCCTCCTCTTCCTCCTCCTCCTCCTTCTCCTTCTTCTTCCTTCCCCTCCTCCCCCTCTTCTTCCTGCTCCTCAATCGTGTACAGTATAGAATCACAAGACATACCTTGTCTTGTGAGCCAAGGTGGCGCAGTGGTTAAATGCAGCACTGCAGGCTACTGCTAGATCAGCAGGTCAGCGGTTCAAATCTCACCGGCTCAGGGTTGACTCAGCCTTCCATCCTTCCGAGGTGGGTAAAATGAGGACCCAGATTGTTGGGGGCAATATGCTGACTCTCTGTAAACCGCTTAGAGAGGCCTGAAAGGCCTATGAAGCGGTATATAAGTCTACTGCTATTGCTATTGTATGGTATGAAATCCCACGGTATGAAAAACATACTTTGTACAGTATACCCTTCTTTTGAGTAAATAACATGCATTATAAGGATCTTAGTTGTTTTTTTTAAAAAAAAATCATGCTTGCAGAGCTGGAATGACAAAGGTGAACAAACTGGAAAGTGGCAGCAGGCTATCCAGCTGAAAGTTATTTCTCAAGAGTTTTGTAAAGCTACAGCAGCAAACTAATTAGGCAAAGAAGGCATCCTTTCTGGCCGTTGCGTGTACATTTCTGTCCAATATCAGTATAGGATCTCCCCCATGTCAGCTGCATGTTAATCATTCTTCCCTTTGAAAAAGATTCTTCTGTGGGATTCTTCTGTCAGAGTAATCTGACAGACTAATATCACTTGACATTTGAAGATCTCTGGTGTCAGAACCTTCAATAAATTTCAAATCCTCTCAGTCTGTCTGAGCTCAGCAGGACAGAAAAACGGTAGAAGCAATATTTCCCTCTTTTTTTTCCCCTTTCACAGCAAGAACTTTCCTTTACATTTCTTTAATTTCTCCTCATTGAAATCAGTGGCAGATAAATGATCTATGTCAGTTCTATGATTGATGTAAATAATAACCACATTTTCTTGCATGTCTGGTAATTAAACACTGATGGCTTCGTGATTACCAAACCCCAGTCTCAATATTATAATTTATCATCAGGGATGTGTATGAAAGAATACAACTATTAGAGCCAGAAAATCCCTCAAGCAAAAAAAATAAAATAAAATAAAAATTCTATGAATCTTGCAACTGCTTTCATAGACAGTTATCAAAGTCAGAGAAGGAAAAGTGTTTTTAAAATTTTTAATATATATACTGTAAGTATGTTTAGAGGAAGAGACCTTGTAGAAGAGTTCTGAAACACACACCAGAGGTGGCATTCAGCAGATTCTGACCAGTTCTGGAGAACCAGTAGCAGAAATTTTGAGTAGTTCAAAGAACCAGTAAATACCACCTCTGACTGGCTTCGCCCCCAACAATTGCCTGCCTCCCAAGTCTCAGCTGATCGGGAGGGAATGGAGTTTTTGTAGTAACCTTCCTCTGGAATAGCAGTTAGACTTAAACTTATATATACCGCTTCATAGGACTTTCAGCCCTCTCTAAGCGGTTTACAGAGTCAGCATATCGCCCCCAACAACAATCCGGGTCCTCATTTTACCCACCTTGGAAGGATGGAAGGCTGAGTCAACCCTGAGCCGGTGAGATTTGAACAGCCGAACTGCAGAACTGCAGTCAGCTGAAGTAGCCTGCAGTGCTGCTTTTAACCACTGCGCCACCTTGGCTCAGTGGTTAAAAGGAATGGAGAGGGAATGGAAATTTTACAGTATCCTTCCCTTGCCACGCCCACCAAGCCATGCCCATCAAGCCACGCCACACCACGCCACGCCCACCAAGCCATGCCCACCGGAAAAATTTTGAATCCCACCATGGACACACACACAGCATGTCAAGTCAGAAGTAAGAATAGAATAATGTCTGCAAAGGGACTCAAAATTAAGGTGCAAAATACGGAAGGAATAAGGGGGATGATTCGGGCTCATTTGCATTCTACAATTTTCAGATTATGAAATGTCAATATAAAAATCATGCATTTTTTTTCCAACCATCATCATAACAATAACAGTAGCAACCCAAATCATTGACAAAAAAAGAAAATTAATTTACTTCAGAGAAAACAAAAATTAAATTAATTTAATCTGCATCCAAAAATTTTGCAAAAAAATGATAAGGTGGCAAGATATCTTTAGGGCAAATACACATATCCAGAGAAAGAGAAGAAGGGATGCATTCTGTAACTACCAAAGCTGTAGACAGCTTCTTGAGATAGACAAGATAACAAGAGGTTCCGTTTACATCTCTCTACCAATTCTCTCAGGTAAACATACCCCGAGGTAACTTTAGAATTAATATTTCATCAAACCAATGGAGTTTAATTTTTCCTAGATTACACTTCAGAATCAGGAATGAATCAAAGAGAACTATAGTTGGACAGACGTAGACTTCTTCAACTAATTCCAGATCATCGGATTTAGCTGTGGAATTTAATGAAATGCACAGCCTAGGAAAAAGAGGAAAGAGTAGCACAGTGAAGCAAAACTTGCTTAAATTAAAGCTCAGCTTTCAAAGATCAGATGATTTCTGAATAACTGTAGTACCTCAGGGTTGGTTTTTTTTTTCGTAGTCTGGATCCAATGCATCATAAATATCCCAGAATTCAAAAGTGATACTTTCAAAATCACAAATCTGGAATGGAATAAGGTATTATTCTCAATGGAATTAACTATGGATATTTTTACAATTAAATTAACTCAGTGAGTTCTGTCCATTCAAGGAAATGACAAAAATATAAGCAGGGGTGGGCTTCAAAAGTTTCAGCAACAGGTTCTCTGACTGGTTGATGGGTGGAGGTGGCCATGGTGGGCGTGGCCTAGTCAGCCTCCTGCACCATGGCGGGGTGAGTTGAGTTTTTCACCTTCCGCAGGCTCTGGAGGCTTTCCCCGAGCTTCTGGGAAGGTAAAAACTGCCTCCACCAGGCTCTGGAGGCTCTCCAGAATTCAGGGAGGCCCATTTTCCCCCCTCTCAGGTGTGGGATTTGGAGGTTATCCTAACCGGCCACAATGTTAGCTATGGGGTCTTCCAATCCCTGGTGAACCCATAGCAGCCCACCCCCGAGTATAAGGCACTTGTCATGTTGCAGATTTTTATAACTTCAGTTTGACTCTAACATTTCTTATCTTCTCATAAAATTGATGATCATAGATAGATAAGTTTATTTATAGGCCGCCCTTTTCCCTAAGGGGACTCAGGGCGGCTTACAACTTATGGGGAAGGGAATACACACAGTGACGTATAAAAACAATACATACTTAAAAATAGAAGCAACATTCATCATTCGGGTGGGGACGGATTATAGTCTTTAACCCCAGGTCTGACGGGATAGCCAGATCTTGAGGGCTGTGCGGAAGGTCTGGAGGGTGGTGAGGGTACGGATCTCCACAGGGAGATCGTTCCAAAGGGTCGGAGCTACTACTGAAAAGGCTCTCCTCCGCGTAGTTGCCAGTCGACACTGACTGGCCGATGGAACTCGGAGGAGGCCTAATCTGTGTGATCTAATAGGTCGCGAGGAGGTAATTGGCAGGAGGCGGTCTCTCTGAAAAAAAATTCCAATGTTCTGACATAATGATCATTGTAATAAAAAGACTTTGCACAGAATCCTTGAGAATACACCTGGTATTTGCAACACTTCAGGTTCATTGTTATAGGATACCTGAGTTGCTGCCTGAACTTATTACATAGAAATAATACCCATATAGATATGTATTTTGTTCATGCCTACAGGGAGAATCAATTGGGCAACTGAGCAAACGAATCCAAATCTTTCTACAATTCAAGGGCACTCTCCCAGTTTTAGATTTCTTAATTACCAGTTAATTATTGCTTAGTAGAAGGCTATGACTTGGTAATAGCCTATGCACCAAGAAATGATTTTGATTAAATAAATTACTGCTGGCATTCTTCCAGAATAATTTTCTTCTCTTTTATTTCTTTTGCTAGTAACGTGGAAGCCAAATAGAGACTTGGAAGAAATCCAACCCCTGGGATATTTTAATGAATTATGAAAGAGAAATAATTGCAGAGTCTTCCAAAGAAGAAAGGTTTAAGAAAGAGGGGGTTTGGTTGCACTGGCTTGGAAAAAGAAGTTAAAGGAAGTTAGCAATCATGACTTAGGTGAGGTAAAACTCTTTAATGCACTGTCTGATAGTCCCTAGAAGCTTTTAACTTCATTTCTCAAGCTGTGTAGTGGCTGGATTCCTGATAGCAATTCCCATTAGCAAGATAACTCTTGGTGTTAGCATGTTCTTTGAAGATCAATCATTCTTTGTTTCTTGGTCATGTTTAACATCCACATATTTCACATATTAAATCCTCTTGGGCACGGGTGTCAAACTCACCATGTCACTTTGCTGTCACGTGATGTTTTGACATTTTCCCCATTTGTAGAGCAGGGGTGGGTGTGGCCTGTGCATGATACATCCTGGCTCACAGGCTACCTGTTTCTGTTTCTACCTTGCTCTAGAGAAACAATCCCTATTCCTTTATTTCATCATAATGTCATTATGGTTCATGGTTTTGATGTTTGTTTCGTATCACCCAACTTCCCTTCAATTTATAACAGAAACTTTCAGCCTTCTTGGCTATTCTTGGTGGTATTATCAGGAAAGCTCTCAGACCTGTGCTGAAAAAATCCCAATTACCATAACAAAGGCCTGGAGCAGTGGTTCCCAAACTTGGCAACTTTAAGACTTGTGGACTTTAACTCCCAGAATTCTCCAGCCAGCTCTGCTGGCTGGAGAATTCTGGGAGTTGAAGTCCACAAGTCTTAAAGTTGCCAAGTTTGGGAACCACTGGCCTAGAGGTTCATATGTAACTTTGCTATCCACATCCAATGACATCAGCACATGCCCCCCCATTTAAAAAACGCCGATTTTGCTATGTGAGATGTGATCAGTAATAAATCAGGCATCTTTTTAAAATTACACTTACCGAACACTTTTGAAAACTGAATGTATTATATTGTTTTGAAAACGGCAGAGCGTTGTTGAACTCCAAATGACATATGAATATCAATAGGAGTAATCAACAGAGTATGAATCATAACATAAATAATTATGGTAAACTCTGTTTGAACCACTGAAAAATCTGGTCCCAACTTACTTTGAAAGCTGAAATATTAAGACTTTGCAGAAGAAATCTAAATATTGGATGTATACATGCCTATACATACAATTATAAAATTGACTTGAATTCTATACCAAATGCAAAGTTATGTTAGACATCAGGTGTACTCTTACAACTTAATTAGGCATTCTTCTGTATAAAAACCTATGTGTATTTTCTAGAAGAAAAAGTATTCTAAAGCACGTACAAAGCTACTTTGGTGTACTTTGTGCAAATAGGAAGTTCAGTAATAATTTTTAAAATTGCAGGTTAGAAAGGAATTCAGTTTGTTTTATTGTATAAGTAAATTGTTTTCCAAATTGTTGAGTTTCATTGGTTTTTACAATCCCCGAATTTTTTAAAAATGAGCTCTTCTTATTGCACTTGCAAGAAAGAATGTTACATCATTTTTTCTATATTTTCTCCCATGGTATGAATAATGTGTGTGTGTGTGTATATAAAACTAGAAATAACTAACAATAATAAAAACCTATCCATTGTAGAATCCATTCCTAATGCACAGCAATCAATAAAACATATAGGTATTCTCTTAACCAGCAGAAACAAGGGAAATATGTGAGTGATCTCTCTAATTTTAACATCTTTATTTTAGGATTATTATTTGTCAGCATAGGAATGGATAATCTGATGATGATCAAAAGCTACACTTAAATTTAGAGAACACTAACTTTGAAAAAGAGGACGGGACCATATTTCTGGTTGTTAACGTATGTACAGCCCACCTTATTACAACATGATGTTTATTTCTAATATACCACTTTCATACCTTTCCCTCCCCACCCCTGGATTGTTGAATTAGTACACAAAAGTTTATTTGACATTTATATTACAAGGAAGTATCTGTAGATAATTTTGGGGGAAACACCATCGTGGTTCAAGTCATTGGATTAGATGGATTGAGTATTGAATGGCCTAAAGATCCTCCACCTCTCAAAATAGTTGTTCATGTGTTTGAGAGAGTGTGTTCTTTCATCATCCTCTTGTTGTGTTGTATTCATGCATAAAAGTCTGTTGTGATCATTTCAAAAGCATCAGCCAATCAGCCAATGTTTATATCTCCAAAGTTTTGTTGGTTGGGATGATATTTGCTAGATATTTAATTAATATTATGTGCCATGATCAAGCACAAATAACCAGCAACTTCTCAGTGATTTTCACAGAGTGATTAAGTATGGGTTTGAATATTTTGGTTAAAATCAATGGCATTTATAAGCATTTAACTTTGTCATAAAAGAGATTCGGCAGAAGCATTTGCCACTTAAAGATTTCATAGCAGAACCCAGTCATTTTATAGTATCTGACACTTGGTATGCATGAACAATCAATATGTGACAGTGTCAGATAAATCACTTGCAACAAAATTTAGTAAATTCAGTTAAGCCATCAAAATGAGGAAGAGGTTGAATGACAATTTTGCAGAGAGCGAACATTGAATCAAAAAATATTTTCCTTTTAACTTTCATTTCTGTTCCCAATTAAATGGATTTTTTTTTTGGCAAGCAGAGTTTTCACCTGTAATTTTGATCTATCTTAAAAAAAAATTTTAAGAATTACACACCTGACATATAAGACATTTTTTTGAAACACTGCTTCTATCTGGAATAATAAAAGTTAGAATTCCAGCTTGAAACTGAAATAGGAAAACCCAGGTTTTGAAATCTAGTATCAGGCGATGCAATAAAAAGAGATCTAAAATCTGTTGAAAAGTACAATTTTCTCAATGTCTATCATTAAACAAATCACACTCAATAATATTGTAAAAGGTTTTTTAAAGGAAAATCAGTTTTCATATCTTATAATGTAGAGGTTTGAAACCTTGAAAAAAAATTCAAATCAGAAAAGGCATTTCTCTAAGAACAGAGAATCAAAGACAATTGGAAAGGAAGAAATAGCTTTTCTCAGAGATCTCCTACAAAGGACTTTTGAAATAACACCAAGAGACACACATATAATCTTAACTGAAAACTGGTCACTGAAAACTTCCTTTTACAAGAAAGCCCAAAGACATTTTTTAAATAAAAAAGTTATTTTTTTTAACTCACTCCCATCCGATCAGCTATTTTTTTTTTGAAGAATGAATACTTACAGTAGTTTCTTTAAGCAAGAACAATCTTGTCTTCATTTTGATATGCATTTTTTAAAAAAAAAACATATAACATTATTTCTGGAGATTATTTAATGGATAACATTTTAATCCTGCAGTATCCATTTATGTATATAGCAGCTGATCTTATTGAACTCAACAGAAATTTTATCTGAGGAGATTCTGTAATTTTTCACTTCAGAAACAGGGCCCAAGTGAACTCAACGGAAGTTGCTATGGGACAGATGTGAGTGGACTGTGATGTAATGCTAAGACTTTTTGCCTGAGGTCTTAAGTATCACTGAACATGACACAACTTTTTTTTTTAGGGTTGTATACTGTGGAGTTCATGATGAGCTTGGCTGTTTTCTTCCAGATATTTTATTACCCGAGTAGGTAACATCATCAGTGCTAGCACTGATATAACAACCAAGCTCAGAGACCACCAAGGTCCCCACAGCTCAACCATGATCTACAATCTCTTCAATTGATACCTCATATAGGTGTCAAATGCTTTACACAGCTACCACTAAAGATATTACCTGGTGGGATAATGAAATATCTGCAAGAAAACACTCAATCTCAGAGAGCAAACAAGGACACCGCAATATAACCATGAGCTGTAAATATTGTCTTCTAAAACAGATTTTACTGTTTCCTGGCTAAGTCCTATTATCCTACATCCATAATTAATCTTCAAATTGGGACTTCACATTCTCTATATTGGTAATAAACTAATAAAATCCAGCACATTAAAAATAGAGGTTAGCTTAAAGATCACACTTCTGAATTTAAAGGCAAATATCCACATATATGATGATCTCTTCCCTGTAAAGACCTTTAACCTTTCTATCTGCACTACTAGCTGGATCACACACATAAGCACACAAATTGTCCATTGAAAGGCTACAACTACTTTTTCTATAGAGCCGAGGTGGCGCAGTGGTTAGAGTGCAGCACTGCAGGCTACTTCAGCTGACTGCAGTTCTGCAGTTCGGCTGTTCAAATCTCACCGGCTCAGGGTTGACTCAGCCTTCCATCCTTCCGAGGTGGGTGAAATGAGGACCTGGATTGTTGTTGGGGGCGATATGCTGACTCTGTAAACGGCTTAGAGAGGGCTGAAAGCCCCATAAAGCGCTATATAAGTCTAACTGCTATTGCTATTGCTATATAAATCTCAGAGGAACGTTATTACAAAGGGTACGCACTGTGTTAGAGAAGGCCACATCTCAGTCCTGCAAAATGGTACTATTAAATAGAGACAGAGTTTCTACTGGTAACCTGGTCTGTGTTGTGTAGGCCTTTAAAGATAGTAACCAGCACCTCGAACTGCAGTTCAACTCAGAGTAGTGAAGAATAGACCTTTACAAACCCATTAGAGGTCAGGTTCCTTGAAGAAAATGAACTAACTCCTGAGTTGGTGATAAATCTGGGTTCATTTGTTGGGGAAGAGAAACCTATTCAAAGAGAAATAAGAAGATCAGATACAACAATGCATCAAAATAAAGAAAGTTAACTAGAATTATATAGGACAATCCAGAAAAAGAGAAGGAATGAAGGAACAGATCCAAATGGTGATGACAAACCATTATTTTTTTGTATAAAAATTTAATCATAATGCAAACAAGAGCATATCTGGCTGTCCTGATAAAACCAAACCAAACCAAACCTTATTACAGAATGGAAAAAAAAGACCAGATGATTAACAGGATGATACTCCTAATGCTAGTATAATTCACATAAACACAAAGTATACCAGTCCAGTCCCCAATCTACTTGAAATCGTGTAGCACATCAATTAAGATTAAAGTAATATTTCAACATGGATTTGAATATCTATTTCTGTTGCAAGAAAGATCAGCCCAAAACTTTCATTCTGTTTGCTTGTTTCTTTGTTTCTTTCTCAAAGAGCTCAAGATCAAGATGGAATTCGTAGCACATTCTCCTTCAATCTTTCCCTACACCAAGATCCTAAGTTTCTATGTCCAAAAATAGATTTAAACCTGATCCTTCCAAGCAACACTCATCACGTGACCTTCATTGAGTCTCATAAGATTCCATAGGACTCTACTGAAGGATCTGTTACTCAACTGATACTGTTCATGTCAAAAGCAAGAAATCAGGTGACAGAAATAAAGCTGAAAGCACCACAAGTTGCTTTCTGAAACCTACAGCCAAGATTCTGATCTACTAAAAATGAAATCAAATTGGCACTAGATAAAGGTCAAGTGAGTTGGGGGATGGGGGTGGACTTAGGTCGTTTGTGTGAACAAAATGATGAATTTTACCCCATCCTCGGGCTCCACCTAATCATCCCCTACACCTCTTATGTTTCTAAAGATTTACATTATCTAAGCACAACAATAAGTAGACTTATTTGTACTTGGCAAACAAAATTGAAATGAGCTTTATAGTAATTGTTTGAACAAACTAAAAATATAGAAGAGATTAAATCATGGTGTATGGATTATTAACTTTGAGTGATTAAGAATAACTAAGTATAATCTTTATTGTCATTGTACTTAAATACAATGAAATTGGTTACTCATACATACCATACTCAAAGTATGGATTTTTTTTAGGCATATTGAAGAGCAAACTTCTAGACTGAAGGCAAATTAAATTGATTTATAGCTCTCTAGGATGGGAAGTAACTTGTTAATCTATCATAATATCCAATGGACACGCTGATAAGAAGCCAATTTGGAATGATAGAAGAAAGAGATCATTTAAGTAAATTGATGGTGCTTCTCAGCCTGTGACTGAACTCCTGATCCTCAGTTCAAAGCCTTGCATTAGAATTGAATGAGACATTGAAGCTACTGAATCCAACCTTCTGATGAGGGCAGGAAGCCAAAGGAAAGCATCCCTGAGACATGTGTGTTGAGTCTCTGATTGAACAAATCCAGTAAAACAGAACTTGGCACCTTCCTCACTCATGACTTAGTCAATGTTCTCTTTCTTAAGATTCCTTTGAAATCCATCTTTTTGTATCTTTAGGATTTTGTTCCACGCCCTGCACTCAAGGGTGACAGAAAATAGAGATATTTTTTTTCTTTGAAATATCATTGTTCCTTCTATTCCATCTTCTCAAAGCTAATTAGTTCCCTCATGTCCTATTTTAATGTTTGCTTTACAGACTCTTATCTGCTTTTCCTTCATTGCACTTCTTCTGAATCTTACTTAAAATGTGATGCCCAGAATTGGACAGTGTTCTTCTGGTGAAGTTCAATCAGTGCAGAATCTCTTAATTTCTGCCGATTAGAAATTATACTTCAATGAACATAAACTGTTTCAACTTCTCCCTTCAGGATGCTGCTCTAGGACATCATATGCCAAAACAACTAGACACAAAGATAGTTCTTTCCCCTGTGCCATCACTCTGCTGAACATCTATTTAAAGATACTTAGCCGTGTAGTAGATTATATTGCTATTATCCTTCTCAGCTTCTCAGCTTTATCATCTTCTCATTCTCAGCTTTTCTCAGCTTCTCATCTTTCCTACTATCTTTTTCTGTTGTTATCTTATGATTTATCACTTCTTTGTTGTATTATTAATGATTTTTACTATGCTTTATAACCGATGACCTATCACTTTGCTATTCATATGTACCGGAACTTATGCACCGGAGACAAATTCCTTGTGTGTCCAATTACATTGGCCAATAAAGAATAAAGAATTCTTAACTTTTCTGAATTGTCCTGTAGCTTTGTAAAAATTGTTTCTAATATAAAGGAATTGATATTGGGCAACTGATCTACACATTTAAACATTTAAATTAATATTAAATTAATATAAAATTAATATTAAAATGTAGCTCTTAACTTTAGGTGATGTCTTCTCCATTTCAAACTAAATATTGAGATGAACATATAATTCAATGTAATTAAGTTAAACCATTATCACTGTTCTTTGATGGTTACCTAGTGTTTACATTCATGTCACTATTATGATTCTTGAACTAAATAATTCAAAATGCTCAAACCTTTCATTCTTTTTCTTAAAAAAAAAAAAGAATTCCAGAAAGACCACAAACCAAAGATTTAATAACCTTTTTTTAAAAAAAAAATAAAGGCATATTTTGGTTTTCCCAAATCAGATATTGTTCTCAGATTAAAGAATGTTTCAAACTCTAGTTGAGATTTAGAACAAACTAAATATTTTCGTTGTTTCATGGAAAGTATATCCTTGTCAGTAATTATTTTTGAATCTTATTGTGGATGAGGTCATGACTGAATAGGCTAAGAGCTCAATTATTTTACTGACTTGTATCTTTCTCCCTTCCTTCTCCTAAGCAACAGACTTTTATCATGATTTGATCTTAACTGATTGGCAAAGGAGTTGTAAATTGTGTTGATGATAATGCACAGGCATAGAGTTTAGAGTTATCTAACCTGTTCTACAGCACAAATCAACTTGTATTATTAGTAGTAAATGTAATTTTTCTATCTGGGTACCATTTACGCCATAACAAACCAAATTACAAAAGCAAAATCAAATAAAGAAAATGAGAAATAACAAAAAGTATGAGACAAGGCAAGACTAAAGCATATGCTTACTTAATATCATATCTGCAAGCACCAATTTTATTTCTTGAAATAGCGGCACTGAAATCTGGCCATTGCCCAAGAACATTATTTTTAGTAGAAGACAAGAAAAATGATTATGTAATCAGCTAGCCAATAATTTTGTCCTGCAAGATAGGTGACAGACATTTTTTTCAGACCTTTGCAGAAATAGGGAATCAATTAATTGGTTCCAGTCACTTTTGTCGTATTCATACAAAGGAATGAATTATGGAGAATATTTTTGAAACCTCCTTTTTAGTCTGCTTGATGGCACTAATCTTGATAACAGATGCCATCAGATTCAATGCCATCATATTTAATGTTTGAATAAATTCAATTGACTAAGTGTAAGTTAAAAGTGATCTGAGGAAAGCCTGATCTGCTTGATCCCTATAGTCCAATGTTAGATCCATCTGGCCTTGTAGAGCTTGATATACTGATTTGATGATATCATTCCTAATATGCAGAATATGGAGATTTTGAATCATGGCAATGAATCATGCTTTGCACCCTAAAAGTGATGTTGACCAATTATATCTACCAAGAGCAGAGGGTGATCAAGGACTCCTACAAGTAAAACAGACTGTGGAAGAAGAAAAACACAGCTTGAATGATGACATCCAGAAAAGTGAAGAACCAATGATTAAGGAAGTAAATAAAGGAGGCCTTTTAAAGACAACTAAGTCAAAACCTGAATATAAGAAAAAATTAATTGAGAAGCGAGCTGAAAATTGGAAAAACAAAGCTATGCATAGCCAATACTTGAAAAGTATTGAAGGCAAAGCTGACCAAAAGCTAACTTGGAACTGGTTAAGATCAGGAGCACTGAAAAAAGAAACAGAATATTTTATTATAGGCACCAGAACCCAGTAGGCATATCAAAATAAAATCACACCGGTGTATATAACAGAAGTGGTAAGATGATTACCAACATTGAGATGATTTCCCATTGTCAATACTTTAGTTCCTATGCAGGCTGTATACACTGTGTATAGCTGTAGAAAACAGTTGTTTGATTGATTTCAGAAATACTATTTTAAGACAGAAGAAGACATAAATGAAGAGCAATCGCTGAAGTCTTTCCAATTTACATCTCAGAATTTGCCAACCGATGAGTACTGGGTATTTGAGAAATGCAGTTCTGAATCAATTTCAGCATTCCATCCTCCCATACTGAAATAAAGGGGGGGGGGAGGTCTTATTTCTATAGGAAAATATCTAGGTCTAAGTCCTCTCCTACCTGAGCATACTTCCTGAGAATCTTGGAGCTGAAATTCATAACTCTTGAGGGCATGTAGTTTAAGATGGTATTTTTATAATTTAATACCAAGTGACTGTTCGATGTTCATAACTGGAACCGATCTTCCAGAGATTAATCCCATATTTTCTGGAATTATGTTACATTCAGAGAAGCCTGCACATCTTGGTCTTAGTTTTCTTTAACAGAAATGGAGAATGAATAATTAACCACTGCTGTACATGAATACAATACTCAATAATATTAATGGAATATATTTTCTGATTTCCCTGTTTTCCTCAATGTGAAGTTAATGGAACTCTGGAGAAATAAATAATAAGAAACTTAAATGCTAAATTGTACACACTACCATGTTTTATAAATAATCACTCTGAATCTTTATCTGGAAATATCTGGTCAATGGCAATCCTCTACATTATGAAAAAAAAGCAGTAAATGTAGGTAATTACAGAGCTGATGTTAAAGCTACAATGTTGTTGTTTTTTTCCTCTTTTTAAAGCCTTTTAAAAATTTTAATTAGGCATTCACAACAGATTTGTTTACTACATTTTCCTTCAAAGAAACTCATTTTAATCCATCCAACTTGGATAAAAATAATGGCACATTAAGTTGGTGCACATACATAATACATCCTGATTTCTAAATTAAGCTTCTTTCACATTTTACATTCCAGAGAACTCTTAAACATTTCTTTTTTTAAAAAAAACTTATTTGCTTTTACTTCTCCCCCTCTACTGCCAGACAAAAAAACAAAAACAAAGTAAGAACAAAAACAGATTTCATGGTAATGTTAATCATTGGCCATTTTCTGTTGAATGTCAAACTTTCAAGCTGTGTTTTTCAAAAAAGAGGCAAGCCATGTCATGTGTGCCTGACACAATTTTCATAATTTTTATCATTTGCATGATGATGTCATGGCATCCACTAGAGGCTGATTACGCATGGAGAGAGAATGTCCAAGTGTTGTTTTGAACAAGATGATGATTTATTTCAGCCTTGAGATATAACCTCCTCATCCTTATCATCATCCTGAAGACCAGGTTCACCCTGATACTGAAAAGTGTATGATCATTTCTTTAGCTTTCAGTTGACTCTGATTTGTCTATCTTGAAAACCAAAACAGACCAACCAGATTCAACTGAAAGATAGGATAAAGGAATAATCATACACAGAAATGATGGATAAATCCCTTCTTTTCAGTACCAGAGTGAACTTCACAGTTACGTCTCTCTGTTTTTGTAAAATTGACATTTAAAAATCCATTACCATTTTTATTCCTTTCTTTTTCATGGTAGCAATTTACTTTAGAATGATGGGAAGACTGATTATTATAAATTAGATGCAACTCGGAAACTATTGCTGATTTCCCCTAATTTGCCAAGAATATTACCAACGCATATTGCAAATGACCTTCTGAAAGCTTCAAATGTAAAAAAAAAAGGGACATTTAGCTACTCAGGTAATTTCTACAGCTGGAAATAAATAGTTGATGTTTCTGCAATCCTGGCTAGTTTGAAATGGCAAATTTAACATTTTTGTTACCTTCGGTTAGATAGAAATTGTTTTAAAACTCTGATTTGTTCAGCAGTCATAGATTCCAAAGGCCACAAACATTTGTCATCATTTAACTTGGCCAAGGTCATAAAGTTTCATTTAATTTTGTTATTATCCTGTTGTTTTAACTCTCATTTCGCAAATCTCTATTTCTCACCAAAGTCGTTCATTAGAGTACAACCTTGTTACCAAAACAGAAAGGTGATGTTCCATTTAAAATTATTAATCAATTATCAACTAATTACCAATCAAATTCAGATTAAATTAATTTTATATAATTACTCCAATTCTAATTAATATATCCTAATTCTTTAAGTATACCTTAAAGAATTAGGATACGTTTCTGAAAATAACTAAGATTTGAACTTTTCTGTTGGAAAATGACTATGGATGTTTTCCATTTTTGTCTGCTCTAGCATATGGTTGTCCAATCTTTTGGCTTGGCTGGGCCACATTGAATGAAAAGAATTGTCTTGAGCCACATATAAAATATATAATACAATTAAATAATAAATGTTCTTAATTTTTTATATCAATTTATATTATCTTTTGGCCACATTACTAGCTTTCTAAAGTAACAGCAAACAGTTCTCAAAATAGCAATAGCAGCAGCAGTTAGACTTATATACCGCTTCATAGGGCTTTCAGCCCTCTCTAAGCGGTTTACAGAGTCAGCATATCGCCCCCAACAACAATCCGGGTCCTCATTTCACCCACCTCGGAAGGATGGAAGGCTGAGTCAACCCTGAGCCGGTGAGATTTGAACAGCCGAACTGCAGAACTGCAGTCAGCTGAAATAGCTGCATTTGCTGTGCTGCATTTAACCACTGCGCCACCTCGGCTCTAAAATCTTTCCAATAAAACTATAGGGACTTGTCTAGGCATTTGCAAGGAGTCAATGATGATGTAACCACACACACACACACAAACACACACACCATTATATAGCTAGAGTGCAAAATGCCCAATTCATTGGTATTGCATTTAGATAAAATTAATTGAAAATGATGTCTCTCAGGTTTCTTAGATCATAGACAGGAGCCTCAATTTCCCCCCTGGTTTCTGATAACAATCAGAATTGCTTCCATTTATGCCCCGCTCCCCAAAATTACTACTCTTAGCAACTACACAATCTCAGTAGATTCTGTGTTTTCACCCTCTATTTCTTAATTGTATGTACCATTTTTATTTTATTTTATTTGTATTATAGCCTGATTTCATATGTGTAAAAGCTTTAAAATAAGAGGTGATAGTAGATTTACTGCAGAGGTAGAATGAGCACTTTAATATCTCCCATGGTCAGGGCAAACATAATTTCTCAGTGAAAAATGAAGCAAATATCAAGCTGAAAGACACATCTGAGGAAAGAATGTGAAAGCATATTAAAATCTCCACATTCTGTACAATTTAGGGAATGATGCAATCATACTATTGAGAAAAAGTAATAATTGAAAATTTTAATTGTATCAGATTGTCAGCAGCTGATAAGCAAACAAAAATAGGTTTTATATGTTCAATTAACCCATGATCTGGGAATTGAATGATAAAGGAATATCAGGCAACATTTATAAATTTCTGCCCTTCTGGAATTCTTTGACAACATTTTGAGTTTATTGCCTAGCAAACATAGGAAAACCATGTTTAACTGACACAGATTTGTTAATGTTGCATTTCCTAGTTATTGATTTGATTATTCCAATTCCATGAAGAAAGGAGATTAAAGCATATGCTCAGGGACAGAAAATGGAAGTCAAGGAAGTTAAAACCCCAATTGACACATTATAATTTGAATAAACAAAATCTATGGGTTTATTTGTCCCATTAAAAACATTTATTTGTTTGGTTTTTGCTTATTTATGTATTTATCTATCCATTTATTTGTAAAATTTATTAGCCATCCATCTTGCCACAGGATAACTCTGGTTGGCTTGCAGTATTAACTTATTAATTTTTATTTATTTATTAATCTGCTTAAAATACCTTGTAAAATCCACCTAAGCACCATTTTATTGTTTTTAAATTGGTTTTATTTATATAAATATTTATATATACTTAAATTTCTGGATAAAGTAACTAAAGAAATAAATGTGTGTATCTTGCAGTTTTCTTAATTTGGTACCATATTCCATATATGATGATAAACTAAAATTAAGGGAAAAAATATTGGAATAATTATTTCAAGATATGTAAAGGAATTCAAACAGCATCAAACATCACCATTTTAAAATAAATATTAATAAGTCCAGACTAAGAAAGTACATAACATATAATTAATTAATTAATCTGTAATTTAATAAATTTATATGCCGCCCAATCCCGTAGGACTCCGGGCAGCTTACAAAATACAAGAGTAAAATAAAAACTAAAATAATAGGGAAAGAGAAAACAGATTTAAAAGCAACACAACATACACTCAAACCTAAATGGGGCTGGACCTCATTTACGAGGTCAACAGCCCCAGGCCTGCCGGAACAGCCAGTGGCTTTTCGGAAGGCCGAGAGAGTGGGAAGGATCCGGATCTCTGCAGGTAGATCGTTCCACAGGGCCGAAGCAGCTACAGAGAAGGCCCTCCCCTGAGGGGTCATCAGCCGGCATTGTCCGGGCGACGGCACCCGAAAAAGGCCCAACCTATGAGATCTTATCGGACGCTGGGAGGTATGCGGCAGAAGACGGTCTCGTAGATATCCGGGTCCTAGGCCATGTAGGGCTTTAAAGGTGATAACCAGCACCTTGAAGCGCGTCCGGAGACCGATAGGAAGCCAGTGCAGCTCGCGGAGGATAGGTGTAACATGGGTGTATCTAGGTACACCCGATATCACTCTCGATAGCCCTCGATTTATAATTATTTGTTTAGTGACCATTCAAAGTTACAACAGCAGTGACCAAAGTTTTCCCCATGGCCACATAATCAGGATTTGGAAGCTTAGCAATTAGCATCTCTTTATAACAGTTGTAGTGTTCTGCTTCAAGTGATCACCTTTTGTGACAAGCAAATTCAATTTAATTAAGCCACATTCATTTAACAACCATGTTACTAACTTAAAAATTGCAGTGATCAACTTAACAACTTTGGCAAGACAGGCTGTGAAAAAGGGACAAAACTCAATAACTGCCTTGCTCAGCAAAGAAAATTTGGGACACGATTGTGGTTCTAAATCAAAAATTGCCTGTATCCTAGTTAATTGAATAATGAATTCTTATTCTGTTAATATTTTTTGGTATACAGTATTTGTAATTGTTAATAAGACACAATATATTTTCAATGTATAGTTATGTTGTTTGTTTCCAATCTAGCCACTGCCTAGAATGTCCCTGATAAACTAGATTAATATTTCCAAAACTGAAGTAAATAAAAGGGACAAAATATTGCCTTGACAACTTCACTTAACATTGCCTACGGAGAAAAATCATTCAATGAATTTATTTCAACATTCAGCAAGATGATCATTGTTGTTTTCAGCTCTTAGGTATGTATATGCATATATGTATAGAACTTGAGAATCTCATATTATCTGAATCTTGTTAAATAATCAATAGAACCACCATTAGTCCTCAAACACATTTATATAAGCCTCACAAAAGGAATTTAAATAATATCAGGCTTGTTATATATGCCTGGATATAAATTTCGCACCATAGTGAAAAATAAAGTGTCAATAAAGATTATCATATTTCATTGTTATCATCTACATACGTCTGCAGGTATAAGCCATTCATTCAAAAGTCTCAAACATCATAATAATGTAAGAGTAATGAAGTTCTAACAATGTAACAGAATATTTAAGTATATCTATGTGTACAAGTGTAATAGAAATGAAATGGCCATACGATCAGAAGCTTTTCCTGTTTTCATATATTTCAAGGTATTTAATATTTAGTTTGCCCCGAGGAGATAAAGGTGCTGATAGAACAACAACTGAATCATCTATAATATTTAGAAGACTTACAATATTTTAAAATGATTAATTTCTTCCACAGTAACCTTTGACTCAGTGTTATAAAGTCAAGTATAAACATGAAAAAATGCTGATTTTTTAAAAAATCAGAGTCATTATATATTTTGCCTTGTGCATCTTTTATATTTGAAATAATATTACTTTTCTGTTGACATTTTAATCAAGCGTAATTTACCACAACTTTTCCTTTGCTTTTGATCTCTTTGTTTTAATGAGTGAATGAATATTCTTTATCAAATGCAAACGAGGAATTGCTCTAATTTAGCCGATATAAAATCTTTTTAGAGTTCTGGCATAATTTTGAATGCATACTCAAAAGCTTCTTAAACTTTATTTTCCACATTTGTTTACACTTTTTTCATGAAATATGTGCAACAATAAATCAATGAATGAATTCCTTATTCGGGGATCTAAAAAATTAGGTCAAAAACTTATTTTATCTTTTTTTTTTTTTGTAAACAATGAGTTCTGTATAATGATGTATTTAAATACCATGTTGAACTACAATAATTGTTTTGATACATTCATAGATAATTGTAATAGGATCTGTGTTCCATTAATCTATACATTCCTCTAAGGATCAAACTACTAGAAAACAACCATGTCAAAAAAAATATCTGATGTACTTGCTGATGAAATAGTTTTAAAGCTTGTCCTATATTCACCCCATTAAATTCCACTTTATTCGTTTGCAGCCTTTTCCCCACCTGGTGACACAGTTTAGTTAAGTTAGTGTGATGATAGAATACTAAAGCTTAATATGCACCACTATCATGAGCAAATAATACAGTAGTGGAACATTTATTTCTTCTTCCTGTACAAGTTTGGAGGCTTCATCTAGCAGTATCATTTCATTTCATTTCATTTTTTTTTTCATTTTAATTTATTTGTATGCCGCCCTTTTCCCTAAGGGGACTCAGGGCGGCTCACAACTCAAAGGGAGGGAAAAACAAACAAAGTTACAGAAAACATAAAACCATACATAGTTAAAAAAGCACAACAATCATACCATTCAAAGTGGGGCAGCAAGTCTGCCCTAAATTGTCCAATTCTGTCTTTTACATTATAAATTATAAAGACATCAATAGCAATAGCAATAGCAGTTAGACTTATATACCACTTCATAGGGCTTTCAGCCCTCTCTAAGCCGTTTACAGAGTCAGCATATCACCCCCAACAACAATCCGGGTCCTCATTTTACCCACCTCGGAAGGATGGAAGGCTGAGTCAACCTTGAGCCGATGAGATTTGAACAGCCGAACTGCTGATCTAGCAGTCAGCTGAAGTAGCCTGCAATGATGCATTTAACCACTGCGCCACCTCGGCTCAAAGGCCTTTGCCGATCCACAATTAAATATGGAAAAAGTAAGGGAGAAAACCCTTGCTATTAAAAAACCCACTATATTTTATAGATCAAGGGACAAGAGCTTGATTGTTTGTTCCTGTTTAGTGTCACTCTCACCGTAATGACACTCTGGGTAGCAATAAAATTTAAACAAAAATCACAGTATAGCTATTAAAATACATCGTACTGTCATATAATTTAGTCCGGAGACTGTGTAGTTGAGTAAAAATGCAATAGAATAAAATGTGAATCCATCTGAACTTCAGTAACTATGTGAACTCTACGCTTGGACAAATAATCACATTTTCATCACTTTCCAGAAGGTCAGCAGCATCATGGATAATCTGTTCTCAGATAATAAGATGTTCCTGAATGCAGGTTCTATGATAGAAAATGCTTGCTTCCAGGGTCCAACACAGAGGTGGGTTCCTACCGGTTCGCACCTATTCGGTAGAACCGGTTCGTCAAATCTACCGAACCTGCTAGAAGAGATTCCACAGTGGACCCAGAAAGCAGGTCACACCTACAGAAGAGATTCCAAACATTTTTGAAACCCACCACTGGTCCTACAAGATGACCACGCCTCTCCTGTTGGATCATGGACAGAGCTCACTGAAAGAAGCCACTGTGAAGGACATTGTAGGTGACAGCCATTGCCTTGAATTGAACCTGAAAGCCAAATAGGAACCAGGTCAGCTTTCATAGCAAAGATGTGACATTAGCAAATTGGGAAACACCCATAGTTGCCCATGCAGCTGCATTTGGGATCAGATGTAGGCTCCGGATGCTATTCAAGAGTACTCCCGTGAAGCATATTTTGAAGTGATCCATTCTGAAGTGCACTGTGCGGTGCCTCTAGATCCAGGAAGGAGTAATGTTGATGCTCACAACATGACATTTTGCAAATGGATTGTCATGGAGGTCAAACTCTTTGAGTATTATGTACAGCAAACCATCCAGAATGTGTTGTCCTGCTCACTCACACATGTTATTTTCTCCACCAATTCCCTTCACCCAAACCCCAGAATTGTCCCAATTAAGTACAGCACAAGCAAAGCAATGCTAGTTCACAGACCAATGACCAATGAACCACAAGGGACTTGAAAGTTTCTTAGTCAAAATAAATCCACCAGGGAAACTTAAATCCACAACCCAAGAGAGTTCATGAGGCAAGAGAAGTCCAGAATTTCCAAGGCACAATCCAAGTCAAGGCACAGTATCAATCCAAAGCAAGGCAGGAATCACAATGACCAGAAAACACACAGCTCGAAAACAAACATGTTGCGCAGTGGTTAGGGTGCAGTACTACAGGCCACTTCAGCTGACTGTTAAGCTGCAGTTCGGCGGTTCAAATCTCACCGGCTCAGGGTTGACTCAGCCTTCCATCCTTCCGAGGTGGGTGAAATGAGGACCCGGATTGTTGGGGGCAATATGCTGACTCTGTAAACCGCTTAGAGAGGGCTGAAAGCCCTTTGAAGTGGTATATAAGTCTAACTGCTATTGCTATTGCTATTGCTATTCTTTTTTACGTGATTGATGGTTCTACTTTTGGTGTAGCTGTCTTCAGTTCACCATTTCTTCCACAGAAGTCCCCAAAATAATTATCATTTCATGTTAATTAATCACCAAGGTTGCACTTATTTTTCATCTAACACATCAATCTCTGCTTCATCTCCCAAAGGCTGTGTTTCATTTTGTACAGTCTAATTTTTACCATCAGATTTGTTAAATCATGGGAAACGACTTTTTAAACAATTCTACATTTGTTCCAGTTATTTTCTTTAATTTTTCTTGGGGGGGGAGGGTAGAATAAATTCAACAAAGTTTCTTTTGATTTTCAGCTCATTTGGGATCTGCTCTCCCTCAGGAGACACGAGACAGCCCTGTTTTCTCTGCTTTTTTGATTTTAGACCCATTTTTTAATGTTAAGAGAGTAACACAAACTTAAAATACAAATGAACCGTTCTCATTATTAATTAAGCAAAAAGCTGTCAAAATATAAGAAAATAATTCCTTTCAGCAAAAGTAATCTTACAATTGGAGGAATTTTCATGAACACAAATGTCATCTTTGTATGCGTGTTTTCTCTATCTCCAATCTATTTCATGTAAAAATAGTTTATAATATAATTTAGCTTTTATAACTAAGGCAAGAGGGGAAAAAGTAAATGTTTAAGTTCATGTAACATAATATGTATGCAATAGAAAAAAACATTAATTTATCGACATTTTAACTTATTTTTCTTGGTTTTCTAAATAGGAAGTTTCACTTTTGACAAATTAGACTAATTTTTATGGACTAGTATTTACGTTCAGTTATGATGTATTACATACATAAAGGGCAAAGCATATTTATGTTCAATAAAATTATATTATCTTGCTAAAATTCTATCAAATTAGGATAGTTAGCTCAGAAGCATATCTGAACCATCTTTAAAAAAATTGCTTCAGTGTAGCAGATTTATAAATATTGTAGATTATTTCCAAAGGCATGGAATAGCTCATATTTATTGATCTTTCATCCATGAAATATGAATCATTTTGTGCAATTGGCAGCCTAATTAGGTTTTGGCTCAGCTGGACAGCTACCGTTCGAGCATTTGATGGAATGATGTGCTAGTTATTAAGTCTGAAGTCTGGTGACTTCGGCTCAGTCTGATCTTGCAACTATTTTAGTCTTTCTTTTAAGTTGTTTATTAAATGAGCCGTTTAAAAATCAAAAGTACTTTGCCAGTTCCTCCTATTAGTTTTATATGACTTTTGTTAAAAAGTAATATGTGCAAACAGGGTTGTATATTATTAATTCCTTGAACTGACTCTGCCAAGTTCAATATTCTATACTGAGAGCATTTGGTTTTACTGAATTAGTTTTGTTTCCTTTTTTTTATATTGCAGAAGAAAAACACTCAAAGTTAAATAAAAACTGCTAGTAGAAACTATAATGTATGGACCACATACTGTATAAAGATTTGTGCCCGTATACCCCTCAACACATTCTGGAGTCTTGCTTGTAATTTCCTAGAATCTATAGCAGAAAGAGCTGGAATTTTCCTGAATTGCTTTCCTGAAGGCTAACTGAATGAGCAGCAGAATAATAAGAACTCCTGTGTATTATGTTGTTTTTCAGACAATATTTTCGCAGCCCGAGCTTTCGAGGCATATAGCTCTCTAATACGTTTTTTGTATTATTTCTATAGATGCTACCTGCATTTTTATACACTACTGGTACATATCAAATAGAGAGAACTTCCAAATAGACTAGATTTTCTTTCCGGTAGCTGAAATATTATCCTCTATATAATAATAAACTATATATATATTCTCTATATTAGATTATGTGCTTGCAAATATTAGACTAATAATATGGGAATGACTTGGAGATTTAGCTAGATTGGCCATTTCTACATGTGTTGAATTATATCTGTCCAAGTTATCACATTTGCACACATTAACCATTGCAGATGCTGTTTATCGTCATTATATGCTCCCTCCATTCTTAGAGTCATAAAATTCCTCTGTGGCCTGAAGCATTGACTTGGTTATGAAATTTCATTATACTCTGAGAATATACTTTTCCACTTTCCAGATTGGGAACCAACAATGATAATGCCACGCACCAATTCATTCATTTCTAAAAATGCCCCAGCATAATGCTGTAAAGAAAATATATACCTTCTTCCCTGGCTTTAGCTGATAAGGAGGAGACCTGTGGCATAATGGCTAAGACGTTTGCCTGAGATGCAATACAGCACAGGTTCAAATCCCAGTAAGGGTATGGCTAGCTGATGAGAGCTAAATAGCTTGAAATAGATCTATACTAGTCTCCCTTTATTTATTTATCAGCACAAATAAAACACAAATATAACAAAGGCAACAGTAAAAAAAAATATTGGGTTTCTGTCGTGATGGACTCTTGTGACGAGCCGATTGACAGATGATGGAAGCAGTTAGCTTCCTCCCATAATTGGGGCTTACCAGGGGTTGTGACACTATATATATATATATATATATATATATATATATATATATATATATATATATATATATATATATGTGTGTGTGTGTGTGTGTGTGTGTGTGTGTGTGTGTGTGTGTGTGTGTGTGTGTGTGTGTGTTTTTTATTTTATTTTTTACACACACACACACACACACACACACACAGAGCCTTGGATTCATGGGTGCAGCATCTGTCTTTTTCCAATATTAAATTGTTTTGAAAATACAAGGGGAGCTTTTTTGATATCTCCTTTATTTAGCCAACCATCATATTGCATATATGATCAATCAGCAGTGGAGATGTAAGTCAAGTTTAGATTTATCACTGCCCTAATATTAGGCAAATCAGCTATTCTCTGGTTAAGTGACTTTCCTGAGTTTCACATGGTTCCTTCTGCACTCCTCAAACAAGTATATTAACCTTAGATTGAAAAAGTCTATAACTAGGAGCAAAATAATAGGCAACTGCTATTCTGGTTGGACAGCCCAAGATTGATATATGACAAAACAGCCAAAGTTCAGTTCTTTGCTCACACCATATAGACAGAATCTTGCCAGACTAAACTGATAATATTCTTACCCTAATGGAATGGCTTCTGTCTCTAATCCAGTTCCAGATATGCTACCTTTTATCTCATCTCCGAGCCGAGGTGGCGCAGTGGTTAAATGCAGCACTGCAGGCTACTTCAGCTGACTGCAGTTCTGCAGTTCGGCTGTTCAAATCTCACCGGCTCAGGCTTGACTCAGCCTTCCATCCTTCCGAGGTGGGTAAAATGAGGACCCGGATTGTTGTTGGGGGCAATATGCTGACTCTGTAAACCGCTTAGCGAGGGCTGAAAGCCCTATGAAGCAGTATATAAGTCTAACTGCTATTGCTATTGCTATTGCTATCTCCACTGTTTCCTTAGAATGTGTCCCACCTTTCTGGAAAACTGCTCCTTCCCTGGAGTCCATCACACCTCTTCCCCTTTTGTAGATGCAATCCACCATAGCTGGCTTCTGTATATTAAATAAAAAAAGGAGGCACCATTTTCTCCTTCACATAAGATAGCCAGACATCTTATGCTGTTCCTAAGAAAGATCTGATGGATGGTAGCAAAGATGCATCTTACCCAATACCTTGGTTTCCCACAATCCTCTGTGCTGTCAGTTCCACAAACTCACAAACAGCATCTGCTACAAATTCAAGGGATCAGGCAGATCCATCTCTAGTTGCCTTGCCCCTGAGATTCAAGGGTCTACTGCCTTTGCACCTGGAGGCAATACCACAACCATGATTTGTAGCCATGATAGCTTTCATTTCCATTAATTTGTTCAACTCTGACTTGAAGCTTAATTATCATCAAAATAACGGCCATTAAAAGATGCTATGGCAGTGGACTACATCCATTTCTTGCCCTCCCTCCTTCGCGTCAGTTGTACTGAATGACCCCAAGGTCTTATAACGCGCCAGAGGGAGGAAAACTTTTCTTTTAATTTCTCCACATCACACATGATATTATGAACCCAGATGAACTTGCTCAAGGGAATAAGATATATGTAGTATTCATTAATTTAAAATATTTTCTCCTGGTTTTCAGCTAAAAGTGCCAGAGAGGGTTTTTAAAAAAACCATTTTTCATTGTTTTGTAATACAATAGCAATAGCAATAGCAGTAGACTTATATACCGCTTCATAGGCCTTTCAGGCCTCTCTAAGCGGTTTACAGAGAGTCAGCATATTGCCCCCAACAATCTGGGTCCTCATTTTACCCACCTCGGAAGGATGGAAGGCTGAGTCAACCCTGAGCCGGTGAGATTTGAACCGCTGACCTGCTGATCTAGCAGTAGCCTGCAGTGCTGCATTTAACCACTGTGCCACCTTGGCTCATTTAATGCCTACAAAGGCATTAAATGAAACAGAACAAGAAGAGGACAAATAGAGGGATAAGTTATTAAAGTTACATAGCAATTACACTGATAAACTGCAATGATAATAAATCAAAGGGAAAAAAAATTCCTTTCTGATGAACCAAATTCTCATCCCTTCCCTCTTCTGTCCCTTGATGGATTGGCATCAGTGGTGAGTTCCGGATCCCATTCCAACCAGTACGGTTGGAACAAGCCTGACATTGTCCACAGGGACCCGTGCAGGATGCTTCCACACATGTGCACCACGCGCATGCATCGTACCAGCCAGCGATGCTTCTGTAAGCCTCTGCAATGCTCCAGCTGCTCGGCGGAGCGTCACGCAGGGGCTGTACGGGCCATGTTCGTGCGCAGAAGCACCCAAGGCTTTAAAGGACAGGTAAGGAGCTCGGTCGGGTGGTTGGGCCCTCTGGAGCAACGTACCGGTGCTCTGGATAGGCTTCTGGATGCCTATACCAGGGCGTACCACCTGCAACCCACCACTGATTGGCATGTGTGCGTATGTATGTAACTATGTATGTACATGTATGTATGTGTATATGCACACACACATACACAAACAGATGTACAAATGATTTCCTCAACCCACCTATATGTCTAGTGAGAAGTTTGCGTGCCGCCCCAATTTGTAACCACTTTTATATGTTGCTTGATTAATAACTCAATGAAGAAGACCAAAAAATTCTCAGGACCTGACTGGGGATGCTGGATTTCATCTCAGCAAGATATTCTGTCTGAGCATCTGAAAATAGACAACTTATTGGTACTAATCAGCCAGGCAGAGAAGGATATGAATACAAAGTACATTGAATTTTGGAAATTAATGAGTTCCACTAAGTGACTTTATGCCAGCGTAGGCATACAATTCTATTAAGATATAATAATGATAGTACTTAGGACTTACATACCTCTTTAGAGTTTCAAAATATTTTACAAGCATTAACTAATTAGTTTTTATAACAACCTTGTGATGAGGTGGGAAAGCATTATCCTTCTTTTATAGTTATATAAATTGACAGGCAAGGATGTTAATTGCTGATGCCTCAGGCTACTGCTGGGCCAATAATGAAGAAGCCTTAAAATGCTCTGCTAATATTTGTCTTCTTCTCCATTGATGACTAGATGACTCACCAACTCTCTCTCTCCCTCTTTTCTCTCTCTCTCTCTCTGCCATTGTAAAAAAATAATAAACAAAGTGGGGATTGATGTAAATATACTTATGAGGTCCTATTACTTCCCTCTAAAAGCTCCCTTATGTTGGAGCTTAATTATCATCAAAATAATGGGCATTAAAATATGCTACGACAGTGGATTTATTCCATTTATTCATACCAGAAAGACTTCTCTTTGTTGCTCTCCCTCCTGCTCGTCAGTTATACTGGAGAAGTGTAGAGGAAAAAAAAATCTGGTGTCTTGAACACATGACTTCCTACGGAATTCCTAGATGGTATAATAGCAATTTTTTAAAGGAAATAATGCAGTTGAGACCTCTTGCTATTGTTACTCATTGGCATTTGCATTTCCTGCAACATTCAACATGAAAGTTTGCAATAAGAAAACCTGGATACTCCTGGTTTGACATGTCCCCATTCTGATGGAAACCAACATGGCTTCTTTTCTGGATAACATTACCCTGATGCTGTAAATGATTTCAGAGAAAGCCACTTCATTAGAACAGTAGGATCGGAATAATGGAATTTTTGGCTACAATTTGGGAGTGATTTAGTTAAAATATTTAGAAATCAATTTTTACAATACAATGATTTTTGCTTCTTCGCCATTATTTTAATTTTAAAAAAACTGTTCATATTTTGAAATAAATCTTAAGGAAAATCTTGCCATTCCATGTTCCATGTTCCAAAATTTCAGCCTTTCCTCTTAAGTATGTTTAATTTACTCCTACCATTTCTTTTCTATTCCAGCAATAACAACATCCCTTAAAAGTGATGTTTTTTTTCCAAAAACAAAAAGTGATAACACAAATCTTAAAATGTTGTAAACTCACATGCTATTTGTGTAGACGCATATATTAATCCCTTATATTTTATTATCTTTTTTTTCCACTCCAGTGAGAAATATAGTCCTAATCCCAATAAACCTGTTATCTGGAAGAATATAGCACATATTTTCCTCCCTGAATAGCAAAGTCTATCCTGATTAAAACAATAAGAGATTCCACAAAAATAACATTGTATGTAATTACTGTCTTTTCAAAATCTTATCAATGCTAAACTCAGAGATTGAATGTTCTGAAAAAATTCTGGATACTTCTGGACAGGTCAATATATAGTAACATTTGGTTTCATTGGTTGGTTATTTGTGTGGTTATTTGGTTAAATGTTTCCTTGTCTTTTCTGGTGACACAAATCAAATGATGCTTCTATTATTGTGTCTACAAATCCTCAACCCAAAATTCCTGTAGCAGAAAAGAGAATCATTTATAGGAAATGCGTAGACAAGCAAAGCCTAGCATATGTTCCTAGGAAGAAATAATCCCAGATTGGCAATTTCGTAGACCACTGTTCCTTGAAGTATGTCTCCAGAGACCCTCCCAGGGTTCCACAAACCAATTTTTTTGCCCGGCATTTTCAATATATAATTTCAATATAATTTTCTCATTATTATTTTTACTTATTAAAAGCTACATATTTTTTTTCATGCAAAAATAACTAATGTTAATACCTCATGGTTTTAATGTTGTTATTTTTGCACGATTCAGCAAATCAATGTTTTACAAATGTGTCCATATTCATTTATAAATATAACTCACACAAGCAAACAAAAACTCTTCTGCAGAAAAATGGGAAGGGGGTTCTGAGATAAAAAATAATAATAATTAAGAAACAGTGTCTTAGGCAAAGAGTAAGCAGAATTATACCAAAGATTGAGGTGGAGTAAAAAAATATCTCTCTATCTACACTGTACTGCCTCCTTGTGGATGACAGCTATTAAACTTGACGTACAGAAGAATCAATTCCCTTGAATTGGAACCTTCAATAGCATATACAAATTACGACAGGGGTCTACCATGATTCCATTCTTCAGCTTTATTTATCATCTACCAGTTTTGAATGCTCCTGAGCAAAGATGGTAGAAGAGAGATTCCAAGCTTTTGGACCCTGGAGGGTGGAAGGCATAAAATGCCATAAGAAACAAAAGGAAAAATAGACTTGTGGCACCAATGGGGAAGACCTAAATGAACATTTCCGTTGGAAACAGGTATATCAGTATGGCAAAACTAAATATTTTTTTCCAGGGCTATTAGCATCATATAACATGCTAAGAGCCAAGGTGGCGCAGTGGTTAAATGCAGCACTGCAGGCTACCGCTAGATCAGCAGGTCAGTGGTTCAAATCTCACCGGCTCAGGGTTGACTCAGCCTTCCATCCTTCCGAGGTGGGTAAAATGAGGACCCAGATTGTTGGGGGCAATATGCTGACTCTCTGTAAACCGCTTAGAGAGGGCTGAAAGGCCTATGAAGCGGTATATAAGTCTACTGCTATTGCTATTACTATTGCTAACATCATCAAGCTTTCTCTTGGTGGCCAAAGCCAAGATTACATCACCTCAAAATTATTTGGTCTATCACTGAGATCATCATCATCTTCATTCTCAATTCATCGTGACCATTCAGTTACTAGTCTGCTAAGCAGACCACTGGACTTTCCCTCTCCCTTCGTGCTCTCAGTCACCTGTCTTTTTACTAAGTCATATTGATAGGTTTTGTTTGTTTGTGTGATTGTTCTATCGTTTCACTTTTGCCTTCTTTAAATTTTTGTTTTATTACTTGGTATTAGTAAGTAAGATCTTTATTACGGTCAAAAACACCTTAGTTTTTACACTATGTTAAAAAATACTAGCATTAGAATATAATTAAAAAGTATTGACATTAAAAGTGGATAATAACATAATGGTCCAGAGATTGTTAGAGGTATGTCCAGATAATGGGTACAAGATGGTACTATACTTCTGTAGCCAATTTTTTTCTTATGGACATTGTAGCTGCACAGAACTTTTCCACTGCATACGTGGTAACCGGGTTAGTGTCCTGGAGGAGGAAGCCTAGATAAAAATGGTCTGCCCTCCCTGGCAATCTCTCTAATAAGGGGAGAATATGTGCAGACCTACAAGCTCTGTATAGCTCGCAGTGTAATAGAACGTGTGAATTATCTTCCACTTCTCCTTTGCCACATATACAAACCCGTTCTGCTATGGGTGTTCTCTTATACCTGCCCTGGAGGAGTGCTGAAGGAAGAATGTTAAACCTGGCTCCGAAGAAAGCTATTCTTTGTTTTGGGGAGATCAGGTCATTTAGATATCTTGCCGATTCCCACACTCTCTGTTTGATTCTGTCCCTACTGTGGAGAGGCAACCTATTTAGTTCTTTTTGGAAATCCATGCGCCTTTATTACTTGGTATTTGTTGTAAGCCACCTAATGGAGACCCAAAGTAAAATAGGAAGAAAATAAATTTAAGAATAGTAATAGCACTTAAACTTACTGTGTTTGCCCTAAAATATAAGTCATAGCTTGATTTTTACATGTGCACCCAATATAAGCCCTAACCTCCCAAAATAAGCCCTAATTAAGACCCCGCCCACTATAGGATAGATCTGGAGGTCTGTTATCGGCTGCAAAGGCCTTTCCTGAAGGCATCTCCAGCCAATAACAGAGCTCTGGATCAATCCAGAGATGTGTTATCAGCTGCAGAGGCCTTCAGGAAAGCCTTGCAGCCAAATAAGTTCCTGAAGGCCTCTGACAGTGAAAAGGAGGCGGGGGTGTGTTTGCACACAAGTGAGATGAGTCAGTGGATAACACCCCCCCCAAAATAGGACCTAGTGTCTTTTTTAGTGGCAAAAAATATAAGACAGAGTCTTATTTTGGGGGAAACATGGTATATGTGGCTTTACAGAGCTTTACAGCTCTCACTGTTTACAGAGTCAGCATATTTCCTCCAACAATTTGGATCAATAATAATAATAATAACAACAACAACAACAACAACAACAACAATCATCACCATCATCATCACAGGACTATACCTGTGATTCGATACTCTGCAGGAATAATTGACTGGACCCAGGTGGAGTTGGACAATTTGGACAGAAAAACAAGGAAGCTTATGACAATGAATCATGCTTTGCATCCTAAAAGTGATGTTGTCATCAAACCTACATGGCTATGGATGAAACATGTAACAGTGATACCCATTGTCATTGAGGCACATGGTACCATGTCCAAGAATTTTATAAAACACAAAGAAATTGCAGCTTCCTGAAATAACACCAGTGGAACTGCAAAAAACAGTGCTACTAGGAACATCATATATTTTAAGAAGATACTTGTTTGATACTTAGGATGTTGGCAGCAACCCGTATCAACCATTAGCACCATTCAATGGTATTTGTGACAGATATATAAATCTTCAGTTGACTGAGTTTCATGTTTAATGAATAAAAGAAATAATAATAAAATAAAAAAACCCCTCAGGGCACTCAGGAAATTCAAAGGAGACCAAAAGTGACAATTAAAGCAATAAAACAATGCTAGAAAACATGACCGATTAACTTCCCAGTTTTCAGAAGGTTTTCTGTGAGACTGAATGTTTTGGAGCTAATGAATAGTAACTTATTTAATTGAATAATGTAAATGAAATCTGCAGTGTATTTCTATAGGAGAAGATTTTAAAGATTCACCAAAAAGAGCTTTTGGTGGCAGTACTTGTACTGTCTGGGTGATTAAAATTCAGTACAACACCCATCTTCACATTTGTTTGTGAAACAGGAGCTTGTAAAAGAACATTTAGAAGAGTTGCATACAAAAACAGCTTAACCAGGTAGTGTTTACCTTTTCAAAGGCTGCATCAGAGAAATCTGCATTTCAATATTTTCTCCAGGACCTTAAATTAACAATAATCTGTGTTAGGGAAGATGAATAGAATAGAATAGAATAGAATAGAATAGAATAGAATAGAATAGAATAGAATAGAATAGAATAGAATAGAATAGAATAGAATAGAATAGAATAGAACAGAACAGAACAGAACATCCTATACCATTTCAGACAAATGGTTATCCAACATCTTCTTAAAGACTTCCAGTGTTGGGGCATTCACAACTTCTAGAGGCAAGTTGTTCCTCTGATTAATTGTTCTAACTGTCATGAAATTTCTCCTTAGTTCTAGGTTTCTTGTCTTCTTGATTAGTTTCCATCCATTGTTTCTGGTCTGGCTTGCAGGTATTTTTGGTAACAGGTTGACCCCTTCTTCTTTGTGGCATCCCCTGAGATATTGGAACACTGCATAGAAGAAGTTGTGAACTGAAACCAGTGGTGGGATTCAGCCACTTCGCACCTATTCGGGAGAACCGGTTAGTAACTTTCTAAGCAGTTCGGAGAACCGATTGTTGGAAGAAATCTCCTTTTGTTTATTTCCACTCTACAGGGCTAATCCTGTAAGGAAGGCAGGAAGGAAACATTCTGGTGTTGTTTCTAGCTTAATCTTTATTGCCCTGCTTACAGAAACTGCCTCTCTGGTTAACCCTTATTACATTGTAACAGCTAGGGCGAAGCGCCCATTGACCTCAATGACCTTGAATTGGCCACGCCCACTCAGTCACATGACCACCGAGCCCCACCTACACAGATGGTCATTAGGGCAGAGAACCGGTTGTTAAATTATTTGAATCCCACCACTGACTGAAACATATTATTTTAATGCATTTGTTTTTATGCAACCCCTCTCATGTGTGGACTGAAACATTGCCCTACCAGTGGGAGGGAAAAAGGGGCTAGATTCAACATAGTTACTTCAAACTGCTTCTGCTGCTGTTTTTCTGATCAGATAGTATTGTTCCAAGGCAGTTGTATCTGCAGACTCATTCATATCCTTCTGGCTCTTTTGTAACGTATCTCAGAAACTTTCTTTTTCCCCAAAGAAGAGCACTTAAAATTTCAGATTATTTCCAATATTCAGAAAATCTTACAGATCGCAAAGAAGGAGAAAACTATGTATGTATGTATGTATGTATGTATGTATGTATGTATGTATGTATGTATGTGTATTTTTGTATGCAAGCAACAATTTGTCTACCGTGTATCGTTTTTCATTTTGATTTCTTCAATAATTTTGAATATTTATTTATTTACTTATTTGAGTGGGGGAGAAGCAATTGCTTGAACATGCCCTATTTAGCATGTATTTCATGATTTTATAAAAAAAATTGGCATCAGTTCTGAAGGTACTCCATTATGCATACGTACACTGAAGGGAATAAATAAGAATTTGACACTTTTTTAATGCATCATCATCATCATAAGTTTCTTTTCTTTCAAAATACTCTTGGAACATAGGTAAATCTTCCACAAGAGGGCCTCATTTTTCAAAATCTCATCCTTTTGATTTGGCAAGAACTTGCTTTCATCATCATCAAAAAGTTTTTTTTTAAGCACTGGATTTTCTTGCAATGGGAAAACAATAGCCAGAACTTCCATTACATTCGGCTAATGGCTTCATTTTGATGCATTAGTCCTAAATAAGTTTGATAGGCATGAATCTATCTTGTCTGCACACATTACAATGTAAATCAAACGTATTTTGAAACAATGACCTAATGCTTCAGCCTGTATGGAGTGTATTGTTTTCCTTAATATATGTAACTATTTTATTATGTCCATTTTTAATTAAAGCTTTCTTTTTTGATGGGAAAAGGAAATTCTTCATAACATCAAAGTAGCCAGTTCTTACAAGATTAATGGGAAAGATGAACATGGGTAATTCCAACAATTTTGCTGTAAAATTATACTGTCAAAAAGAATGATATGATATTCTTTCCATTTAATTCTGGTTGTGGGAATATTCAGTGAAATTTTAGCACCCCCCATTTATACATGTTCTTGAAGAGCTGATGTTTGATGATGCATTGCAGCTATCAGGAATATGTCAGAATCTGATGTTATAGTCAACAGTTGAGAGTATCAACAGGCTGGTTTGCAACAACAGACACTTTCTGGCGGTTTCCAAAATACAATTGAGTATGTTTGATAAGATATGACAGACAATATCCAGTAGTCATTAATATTTGACAATCTCTCATAGAAGAGATAGGTGACATTACATGCAATTTAGTCAACGCATCAACTTTCGTTCTTGTAACCAATCAAAACGAGGAAATGTTGAAGTCATCATTTAAATGCCCCTTTGTTCTCTGACAGTTAACAAATTTTTAAAAAAATCAGGCATTCAGAGGATGACTGGAAGGCCAACTTTTAAACTCAAAGTTATGAGACATGATAATATCTCATTGCAAGTCCTAGTTTTGACATTTTGAACGAATGTGTATCTCTGGAAAAACAATACTTATACATTCAGTCAATAAAACTTTGTTCAATTCATACTGGCACAGTTGCAAGCATTTCTTTTCTTTCTTTTATAAACATCCCATTTCCCTGAAAATAAGACCTTCCTGATAATAAAGCCAATTGGGCTTTTGAGCGCATGCACTTAAAAAACCCTACTCAGAAAATAAGCCCTCACCAAAAATATTGCAACACAGCAGCAGCCATGAGGTGGCCACGCTCACAGTCTTCTGAACCTCAAAAATAATAAGACCTTCCTCAAAATAAGGCCAAGTGCTTATTTCTGGGATCAAAAGAAAATAAGACCCTGTCTTATTTTTGGGGAAACAAGGTGTATTCTGCTGTACAGTGACTGATACACAGAATATTCACAATATTTATGTACCAAATAGGTATTTACAGCATTTACAAACATCCTACTTCCTCAAATGCAATAAGTGTTCCTCTTTTACAATGAAAGACATGACTTTGCAAAAGTTTGGTTAACGTTTCACTTGGGCAGAGAGGTAATTACCGAAGATATATAACTTATTGCTAACAATCCAGGTCACAATCCAGGTCTAAGAGCAACTTTTAGAATTTCACCTCTATATTGTGTCATCTTAGAAATATGCCAAGCAAGTGTGATATTTTTTGTCATTCACTCATTATAGGGCATAGTTTTAGGGATGTTCAAATGGAGCAAATTGTATGCTTTACAAGTTGAAAGCTGTTATGCAATGCAAAAATTAATATCCCAAATGGATCTAAACCTGAAAATCTTCAGAGCTGCTTTTTATTTATTCATCTGCTCATCCAATTAGAACAGGGACATTTCCCCCCCAATTTTTGCTCCCATGATTTGAAATTTCACTCCCCTGTAGGGAGATTTGGTCTACCTCTTGCTCAGAAAAAAGGGCTAAATTTGGTTGAAGAAATGATTCAAGGCTGATCCCATACCTGTCAAAAAATGCCCCCCCTTCTCTGTTGTAGTTTGAAAGCTGGCTAAAGTGGTTTTATACTGCGAGGATGTTATTCACTTGTAAAATGTTGGTGCTATGAATATTTCAAGAACCTCTTTTTGATTCTAAAAGAAGCCAGCTTTTTTCAGTCTTTCACATTAGTTAGGGGGAAAGAGCAATGATGTAAAGAGATATCTAACTGAAGTAAACTTATCTCTTTAAACTGTGGCCCTTTTTAGGATTTGCATAGATTTTTTTAAAAAAAAAACTTCACACATTTCTTTCACTAATCAAGAAATGATATTCTTGTGGTCTCTTGAAGTCTGAATGCCATTTTCCAAATCAGTTTTGAAGTGGGCACAATGAAAAAGCTTCTGATTTACATATTTTTTTTAATACAATCTGTTTTCCAACGTACTGAGATTTTCACATTTTAAGGTATTGTTGGATTCAAAAGTTGGCATAAAATCATTTTGAAAAAAATAAACCTGCATTACACAGTCAACTTTATCGTTTTTCACCCTAGGATTCTAATAAGAGATACAATTTACTATAGCTTATGAAATAAAATTGCTTATAAAATGATTAACTGGTTAGAGAAAAGGGGATTTCACAAATTTTCATTGCTCTAGACATGAGTATGTTGATCTACCCATATTTTCTAAACTAAGTAAAAAGAGAAGGGAAAACATTTGTTACTACCAGGCAATGTTTATTGGTTTGACATCAGTAGTTGGAGCCCATTCAGAAATGAGAACTGTTTTGAACCCAATCTGTGGCATGGCAGCTACCTTAAATTTTCCACAGTACAATAGGTCAGCATATGCTATGACCCATGTTAGATAGATCTATTCTTCTAGCTAACTAGAGTTACTTCAGGTGTTTTTGGAAGGAAGGAAGGAAGGAAGGAAGGAAGGAAAGAAAGAAGGAAGGAAGGAAGGAAGGAAGGAAGGAAGGAAAGAAAGAAAGAAAGAAAGAAAGAAAGAAAGAAAGAAAGAAAGAAAGAAAAGACCAGAAGGAGGGCCTGAAGAAGATGTATATTCTATATGACTAAGCACAAATACTACACAAATGTAACAAAAGGCAACAGTAAAATATTGGGCTTTCTGTCTGAATGGTCTCTTGTGACGAGCCGATGGACAGAGAATGGAAGCAATTAGCTTCCTCCCATAATTGGGGCATACCAGGGGTTGTGACTTTAAATATATATGACTAATCTGTATACAAATAGTCCCCTACTTATAAATTGACTACATTCTGTGACAATGTCCATAAGTCTATTTTGTTTGTAAGTATCTTTTCTTTCCTATTTAACTCATCACCACTATCCTCAGAACATGCTTTCAAACGTTTTTATTTCATATAAAAATTTAGGAAGAGAAAATTAATATCTTTAGCTTTTATCTTTTCACATGTATATGCAAACCCTCATACGTATGCATAACAAAAACACTTCTCATATAGGCGTATGCAACAGATTTATTCATGAAACCACTAATTTAAATCTTCTTCTTCTTCTTCTTCTTCTTCTTCTTCTTCTTCTTCTTCTTCTTCTTCTTCTTCTTCTTCTTCTTCTTCTTCTTCTTCTTCTTTTAACGACCCGATAATCCCTTGCAGGGTGGATCTGGGCAATTGAATGAAGCTGGGTGTTTACTGTCTGGATGCCCTTCCCATTGCCAATGTGGAGGGTTTTTTTTCCCAGCAGACATATTCTCAACATGCCCAGAAGGATAAACATCTGCCTCTACCTAAGTTTGAACTCACAGGCTCCTGATTGTGAGGCGAGACCGCCACCTCTAGGCCACTGCACCACTCTGAAAACAATCATTTTAATACTATTTCTAAATAGGAAATAATTAGAAAGCAAAAATAAATAACTCAGACAATCCTTCCAATTAAAAATATGTACTTATAAACAGAGGACTCTTTACATGATAGAAGAGAAAGGCAGTTGGTTAGCATACACCCCCCCCCCCTTAACTATATTGATGTAAGAAAGATGACTATTAATGAAAATTAACAGGCTAAATTCTGGGAGGAAGATATGTGTAGGTATCAGGCTGGGAAGAATGCAAATGAACAAAATAGATGGATTTAAAGAAAAAAGAAATGGAGGAGGGAATTTCGAGCTTTCTCTTCTTCTTTAATGAAAATACAAAGTCAAAGTGAATTAAAACCTGTGAACCAATACATTAAAGTGATATGTTAAGCCACTGGAATGGCCAGTTTAAAAGTCAAAATCCTTCATCAGGAATATGGGGTGCAATTTTTGACAAAAAGGGGGCACTGTGAAATGTTTCCTTTTTCCCCTGGGAACAATCTATTTTCATTTGCATAATTGTGCAAAGTAAAGATGAAAGTATTTGGTAATAAGTAGACTCCTTGCCAAAGGAACTCAGAAGAGTCCCAAAACCTACATATACTCTGAAATGATACATAAAGGCAGTGTAAATTATAACATGATCTTTGCACTGGGAATGCAGGATCTGATAACAACAGGGGAATGCCATACTATGCACTGGATTTACGCTTTGCTCTTCAAAGAGGGGTCTAACCCCATCATTTTACCTTCATGTAAAGAGTGTTTATTGTACTCCCAACATTGATCCTCTTTTAAACCAGGGAAAAGACCATTTTATTATCCCATCTTCTTCTCCTTCCAGGGACATAAGGTAATTTCAACTTGCCTGCTCAGTGTAAGAATGCACTTCAGAATTGTAAATGGAAGGACAAACATTATTTCTCTCCCATCTCCATCGCCATTTTATTTTCCCATTCGTCAGATGGACAATATGGTAGGCCAGAACGATGATAGGCAGATGCTGGGTGATCCTCTGTTGGAGTACTGAAAAAGATAAGATCTTTTCCACCTGGGTTTTTGAAGAACTTTTCTGCTGGTGCATTAAAAAGAAATTATCAATATTTCCCATTGGATTACTCACAAAGCATAATCATCAACATGAAATATGGAATTGCCCCTACACTGTGCACTTCCATAATATAACTTATTAAGACTGATAATAACTCTGTTCTTCAAGCATCTTGCCTGTCACTCTTTTTTTCTGAACAAAATAACAAAGGACCATATAATATTTGGGGGAAAATATGCTTTTATGTAGGATGCCGTGTCATTTCTGATTCCTGGCAATTTCTACAAGAGTTCTATGCAATTTTCTTAGCAAGGGAGCAATTGCAGAAGCATTTTGCCATTGTCTCCTTCCAGGTTGTCTTTTGACTGGGAATGAAGAATACTGTTTAGAAGAGATAGAGTGACAGATCCAAAGTCACCTACCTGGTTTCAGGATCTAAGGGAATTTGGGCCTTTGAAGTTCAGAACCTAAACTACCATATTGTTTTATTGAGAGACCGCCTGCTGCCAATTACCTCCACCAGACCGATTAGATCCCACAGACTAGGCCTCCTCCGAATTCCATCCGCCGGCCAGTGTCGACTGGCGACTACCTGGAGGAGAGCCTTCTCTGTGGCTGCTCCAACCCTCTGGAACGAACTCCCCGTGGAGATTCGCACCCTCACCACCCTCCAGGCCTTCCGTAAAGCCCTTAAAACCTGGCTGTTCCGACAGGCCTGGGGCTAAAGAACCGTGCCCCTATCTCGAATGGTATGATTCTTGCATTTTTAAATTATGTATTGTTTTGTGTTATTGTCAAATTGTTTGTATCCCCCCTTCCCTTGTTTTGAGTTGTGAGCCGCCCTGAGTCCCCCTCGGGGGAAAAGGGCGGCATACAAATGAAAATAAATAAACATTATTCATTCAATTCATTACATTTATTTGCTGCCCATCTCACCAAAAAGTGACGCTTCTCAGTCCTTCAGGATAGTTCAAACAAGAAGCACCAACGATGAGAATTTGCACAAACTTCATTATAAGGTTGCAGTCACAGAATCTTGTAAGTCTGAAATTCTTCCTCCCTCGCTTCCAAAAACTAGGAAAGGTCTCTTCTGAGAAGTTTGCCATGCCCCAGTTCTTCTGTGGGCCGAACTGATTTTTATTTGACCTTTGTCTAGTCTGTGGCATGTTTTCATGTCTCTCAAGTACATTCTGATAGATCATTAAATCTCACTCTTAGGACAAAACCATAAAGTACATGGCACTATACCAGCTCTTGATGCATCTAAGTTATCCTGTGAACTTGATACTGGTAGATCCTAGCTCATCAATTACAATGCATTTGGTTTTATAGGTATTGAAAAATTGATATTAATATATAATGTCCTCAAGCACCATTCCAAACAGGTCAATTTTTTTTTAATTGGCTTCTAGTCTATGCTAAGGAAGAATTTCAACAAGGGCAGGGAATAATTGGATAACATTATTATGATATTAAAATTAATGGGAATTTTCTAAGAAAAATACTATGGCTATAAATTATTGCAAAATCTTCTGTTGAAGTACACTTAGTAAATTGTTTGTGAAGATTAATTAATTCTTATTACCACCCTGTAGGCACAGGTTTTACTTAGTTATTAGGGAAACTGTTAACATTTACATTCATATAGAATTTTTTTTTTTTTTTTTTTTTGCCCTTGAATGTAACTAAGGTTGAAAATGGCCAATATTTTCCTATGGCTATAATAGAAGGGGAAGAATATTCATAGTGTAAATTCAATTACTTCTAAAAAAATAAAATTCCAATGAAAATATCCCCCCCACACCTAATGGTGTCCTTACTTATATTATTATATTATTGTAAATAAAACATGACTTTTAATATATTTCCAGTGATTTTCTTGCATTCAAATGAATGAGAATTGTTGGAGATTTTGTTTCATCAATTTTGCTCATGGAGCAAAATTATAACACATCCACCCTGAGATGCAGTCACACTGATGTCCCAGTGAGGATCAAAATTGCATTGTCTTCTTTCAAACTGCACATATGGCTTTCCTTCTATACTAAAATTCTAAAGAGTATCTCTTCAGTCTTGTGATAGGAGACTTTGAGAGTGTGTCTGGTTCATACACAATAGTATGATTAATAACAGCCATCCCACAATTTTGCTGGGACAACATCAGCGTATTTCACTCATTAGTTCTTTCTTATATGTGGATTACAGGAATTTTAGCTTCTTATAATGCCGCAGGCATCTGTAGTTTGTTTACAGAGGCAGCATTCATGGAGACACGTATAAGGAAATAACTATGATGTAATATTTTTTTCAGATCACCATGATGATTTGTTCTTGGCCTGGTCTTCCAATGAAGCCATCACTACTATAATTGAATTCAGCTACCATATTGCTGACTTTCTTGTTCTTCTCTTTCCTTGCATATCAGCTTTTAGAAAAAATGTTTCCTTCTGACAAATTTCCATGGTCTCCAAAGGAAAGTTTCTTAACATATACATAGTAAATTATAAACTGAGACAATCGATTCATATTGTATGCTAGATATCAATCTCTATACTTACTGGCAATGCAGACGATGAAAAATTATAATGTTGTGACAAAGCTTGTCAAATTTATACAGGAGGGAATGGCTAAAATTATTATTCATGTTTCCTCACTGCATTATGAACAGTAAATGCTCAAAACTGGATAGATTAAAGGTTGAGATAATAAATTTTAATAAGGCTAATATGTGAAACAACTCCCCCTTTTTTCTACGAAGAATATCAATTTTCAGTGAAATACTCCTGAAATATTGAGCCACTTCTAATTATTGGAGCTGTGCTAATAATATTAGTTTGGTAGGATAGGTGATAAAAAAATGAATTTTTATTTTTATTAGATCAACAGTTTGGCTCAAGCTGTGTCAAATCAACCTGGTCATTACCAAATCAACAGATGAAACTGATAGCTTTGGATGCATGGAAAATTGTTTTTCTGAAAGATTGTCTTGACCCAAATATTCAATGGGTAAATGACAATCAGATAATTTTAGGTACCCAAAGTGAATCCATACTTTTATTAAAATTTGGCTTGATCCACACACGTTTGCTAGTTATTTAAAAAGGAATTAAGTAACACGTAGATTTCATGGGGTGAAGAATTGCTTAATTGTGAATATTTAAAAGACATCATACTAAGGTTTAAGGAGTACCATTAACTTTATGCACAAGGAAAATTGTGGTCTTAATAATGCCAGTGGAAAAGGTGATTTGCTACTTGGCAGTGAGTAATTATGAATTATGAAAAATTGTCTGCTTGCAACAATAATGGCTAAAAGTGTAGAGCTTACAAACATCACATCTATAGACATTATATATCCCAACTATCTGCTTGCTTGCCATTCACCGATGTCTCTGCTGAACTTTTTGGATTCTCTTTGGCACAAGAACAAAGAGAAACCATAGTGATTGGCAACTGTCATATAGATGTGCTTAGGAAAAGGACTAGGAAATGTATGAGGTTCATAGTATTGTGTGGAAAAAAAGCATAGGCAATTGATTAAATATTTTTAGATGTTAATGTATTGTGTGTTTATAGTGATTAGTGTGTTGTTAAGTGAGAAGCACATAAAGGATCAATAAAATAAGGATTGAGAATACTGGGAAACAATATCCTTTGGGAATGGCGTGGCATACAAGACTAATAAACAACAACAAATCACATAGTTCATTTAAACATCAGGCATGCTATTGGAAAAGTAAGGTACAGCCATGGGGAAAAAAATGGCCAATGGTGCAATGGGCTCCAGACAAAATGTATAATAAATTCTTACGTCTTCTTTGAAATTAAACAGACTCTGTTTTTTTAATGCAATTTACACAGTGGCCATCTTATCATGGTGACTCTGGATGGCTAACAGTAATTCATAACAAAACCATCAGCAAAATAATAAATGCAACTTGCAGCCATATCTATCAGGTGGCTATTAAAAAATAATTTCCCAGAAATTTGAACTGAAATCCTAGCCAAATTCCTGGGAACACCATCATATTTTCAGAGTGCTGTAAAGGGAGTTTCTATGCACTCCTTCATTCATACAATCAGATTTGCAAGTAGACCATAATGCCATAGTTAGTGTATAGAGTCATAGAACGTATGTATCCACAACAGATTCTACTTCTGATTAATCAGAAAACTATATATTGATCTAAAATTATTCTGCTGTTCAATTCCATTTACAGTATGCTTTTCAACCAAGATTTCTCAAAATGATCTACTATTTTTGCCACTGTGGTATATTATTGGGAGTTAATTATCTGATCAATACATTATTTACATAAACAATTTGTGTGAAATATTATAGGGTTGAACAGAGGTTTGAGCTAGAAAACCTTCAAGGTCCTTTCCAACTCTGTTATTCTATTAATACATACACTAACACAGTGTTTCTCAACCTTGGCAACTTGAAGATGTCCGGGGTTCAACTCCCAGAATTCCCCAGCCAGCGAATGCTGGCTGGGGAATTCTGGGAGTTGAAGTCCGGACATCTTCAAGTTGCCAAGGTTGAGAAACACTGCACTAACATACATATATGTGTGTGAGAGATGTTTCTAATGTTCCATCATACGTGCAGGAGTTAATAGGGTAGGATTTGAAATGTTGCCTGCACATCCTACTAATAAATGCCCTTTTAATCTGAATTGTTAGTTTTTATTGAAGTAAGACTGCATTTTCTCTGGCTGTACACCTCTATTGCAGTAGATCTGGGATGTCCTTGAAATGTTTCAGAAGTTTCTTCATGCTTTCTGTTAGATTCCCAGTCCTAGGTTAAAGCATTTACAATAAACTATGCTTTTGCAAGTACAGAAAATATTGTGCTACATGGCTCACTGAATATAGCATTACCCAAGGTTAGAACTGTTTATAAGTAAAATTTAGTGTCTCACAATCATTTTACTGGATTTTCAAAATAGCATTATGCCTTGAAAAAACAGCTGCGATGCATGGATAATTTATTTAGAAACACAAAAATCCCTCAAGAAGTTTTCCTTTTACTGTTTCTTCTGCTGCTTGCACTTAGTCTTCAGCTTCATTTAAAAAAAAATATTCTGAAAATTCATAAATTAAGCACAAATATGTAGAGTAGCCAAAAATAAAACAATTGAAAACTTTGCATAAAAATATGAATAGTTTGGGGGCTTAATATAGATTTCCAGGAACCTCTGGCTGGTGAGTGGAAACCGAATATTTTCCATTCATATGTCCTTGATTTTAATTCTCATGCATGCACTATATGGAAAAGTTTAGCCCTCATTTATATCATAATATGATGCAGATTAAAAGTGATCACTCTGTACAGCTAAGTGGTGGGGTTTCTCTTCTTTAACTACTAGCTTCATCGTTGTTCATTCTCAACCTTCACCTTTCCATCTCACCTCTTCCTCTTATTGTTATATGTGACTTTCTGAAGTCTTCTTCAAGAGTGCTTAATTTATAAAAGCATGTCTGTCCTGCTTTCTTTGTCCCTGTCAGAAACCTTGAAACAAGCCGAATAATACCGATATTTTCACTGCCTAAATACATCAAAAAAAGGAGCTACAGGAAATGTTTAGCGGGGAAGTCCACATAGATATTCAAAAATAAATACACGCATACACATATAAATTATCAGCAGTGTGCGACAGCAGTCAAAAAAGCCAACATAATCATCAATTGCATTAACAGAGGGATACAATCAAGATCAAGTGAAAGTACTAAAACCACTCTATAAAGCCCTTAGAAAGATGATTTACTGCGTGCTGCGTCCAGTTTTGGTCACCACACTATAAAAAAGATGTTGAGACTCTGGAAAAAGTGCAAAGAAGAACCAGAATGATTAGGGGACTGGAGAATAAAACGTATGAAGAATCATTACAGGAAATGGGCCTGGCTAGTCTGGGGAAGAGAAGGACCAGGGGAGACATGATAGCAGTCTTCCAAGATATGACTAATTGCACCTTGTTTCCTGTACTCATTGAATTATTGAATGAGCAATGGTTTAAAGCAAACTTAAGCCCAGGATTCTGACTAACCTACCACATTTATACTATATATTTGTATAGCACTGGGTTCATGAGCCAAGGTGGCGCAATGGTTAAATGCAGCACTGCAGGCTACTTCAGCTGACTGCAGTTCAGCAGTTCGGCTGTTCAAATCCCACCAGGCTCAGGGTTGACTCAGCCTTCCATCCTTCCAAGGTAGGTGAAATGAGGACTCGGATTGTTGTTGGGGGCGATATGCTGACTCTGTAAACCGCTTAGAGAGGGCTGAAAGCCCTATGAAGCGGTATATAAGTCTAACTATTGGTATTGCTACCTGCAGACACAGGAGGCAGAAATCGCAACCCATGGGTGAATGGCAAGCAAAGCAACACCAAGGATGATAGGCTTATATTGGCAAATAGTCTTAGGCTCCTTTTATTTAAAAAAAAATCTTACAAGAACAAAAGAGAACAAGTGGAAAACATGTCATTAAGGCACAAAAGAAAAATAGTATGATGAGACTTGAGGACAGCCATTGCCACAAACATGCAGATGTTTTGTATTTATATTGTAACTGTGAGCTTCCACCAGACATTCCTAATTACAGGCTGTGCATTGATGTGCCTGCAATGCTACCCATTAACCTTCATCTGAATCACCAGCTTTAGCATAAGGTGCATTGTTGCCGAAGCACATTCCCGCTTCCAGCCTCTCACCCACTTCAGACAATATCAGCGAGTCCACCCTGAAATGTCATTTGAATGGAACTGATATCAAGCAGCTTTTAAAAAGAGAAAATAATTAAAAGGGAGCGGAGGGTAGAGCACTAAACTGAATATAAGCCACTTAGCCATTTGCAAAAAAGGGGGGTGGGCCTCTTAAAACTGTGCCAATCCTGAGTTTTTGCTTTTGCTTGGAAATGGGGTGGGGAGAAATATGAAGAGAATTACAAGAATAATTTAGCAATTTCAAAAGGAAAGAGGTTCAATTATAACATACAATTAAAATCAAGGATGTGCTTGACAAAAGCCGAAATTAAGAAAACAATACAGCGCATTCTGCAAGTATACCAGTTGATAAGTTCTTTTGGGCAGGCTAATTGCTATTTAAAATCTTTAGCTTTGAAATAATAATAATAATAATTATAGAGCATATTTATAAATGATGTAGGGAGGCTCTTTAGAATAGAAGGGCATTTGTGAGTACTCTTGATGTAGCATGACAAATGAAATATTGCACTAACAGAAAAAATATGCCTTTTGCATTCTTAAAGGACACTGTCTTCCTTGCACTGTGAAATGAGCCAATGGCATGCCTTTAACCATCAATGTGTGGACAAAGAAAATAAAACATGTTGTAATGCTCCAGAAAGAAAGAGAATTCAGAGAAATGTTCAGCTTAAAGCAAACTCCATATAGTGAGATAAAAAGTTAATAAATCCTCTAAAATAAAAGCACTGGTGGGATGTCCTACTTATGGAAGGAAAGTGAGTATAAGTCTCCAAGAAGGATCAAAACAAGACTAAAAATACTTCAAGATATATTATGTTTTGTAATGTTATAGTAAAGATGGCAGAGAGAGGCTGTGAATCTCACCAAAGATTAACCAAATAATAACAATAACAATAACGGTGACGGTGACAGTAACGGTAACAACAACAACAACAACAACAACAACAACAATAAATCTCTCTTAAAAATCGCAACAACTTACAATGGAAATCCCGAACTCAGTTGTGATATTTAAGTGAGGCCTACCCATATATATGGACACAAACACACATATACCCTTTCACATCCATAAACTTAAATTATATTTAATTTGTTTATCTGAAATTAAAGCAGCAACATGTAATACTACTACTAATAATAATTAATGAAGAAAATTACAAAATAGAAAGCTCTGCAAATAGAAGTGGGGCAACTATGGGAAAAGAAAGAAAAGATAGTATTAGTAGTAAAAAGCTCACTGGGTCCAATCCCAAAACATCACTATTTGAACATAATTGGCATTGACAAAATCACCACCAGTCAATTGCAAAAGGCAGCTTTACTTGGAATAGCTTACATCTTGCAATGAAACCTTTAACACCTTTAAACAATAGCATCTGCCTGTCCCAGGTCAATGGGAAGAATGAATTGTGGATACAAATGCAAAATCTAGTCAACATCTGTATAACTAAATAACCAATATTAATTTATTAAATGTATATGCTATCTGACTCCAAACAATATGTAGGCACAACAAGCAGATGCACACAAACACACTTCTTTCCTAATTGCTTTTTTTGGGGGGGGACTTTCTCATTTTTCTTTAAAGACGTTTCACTTCTCATCCAAGACTGGTTGGTGGGGAATGGAAGGATTTATATTTCTTGCAGGCAGCTAGTCATTTGCATTCTTTCAGAGAATCATTGAGGCCATTTGGAGGTATCTGTGCCTCTCAGGGTCACCTGAGTAGTGCAAATGGGCAGGGAGCCTTCTTGGAATTGCTGAAAGGACTATGCTGTAGTCTGGAGATAGAAGATTTCATATCCCTCCCCCTCTGTTGAGAGAGGGCTGCTGAAAGGTCTCTTTGACCCATGTTTCAAATTAGCCGTCCTCTGAAAAGAAAGAGATAAATAGCTTGAAATAGATAGCAATAGCAGTTAGACTTATATACCGCTTCATAGGGCTTTCAGTCCTCTCTAAGCGGTTTACAGAGTCAGCATATTGCCCCCAACAACAATCCGGGTCCTCATTTTACCCACCTTGGAATGATGGAAGGCTGAGTCAACCCTGAGCCGGTGAGATTTGAACAGCCGAACTGCAGATACAGTCAGCTGAAGTAGCCTACAGTGCTGCATTTAACCACTGCGCCACCTTGGCTCTATAGATGTTTCTAGCCTCATCTTTATTGACCTGCTTACAGAAACTGCCTCTCCGGTTAACCCTTATTACCATTGTAACAACTAAGGCGAAGCGTCCATCCACCTGAGTGACCTTGAGTTGGCCACGCCCACCCAGTCACATGACCACCGAGCCCCACCTACCCAGATGGTCATTAGGGCAGAGAACTGGCCTTATTTGAATCCCACCACTGCTACATAAATACATATTACTACGTGGTTAACCTTTGGTGAGATTTACAGCCTTTGGGGCTGGTTGATAGCTCAACAGATCGAGTCCTAACCAAGAACCTAGGAACTATTAAGGTAACGTCGGAGGATATAAGCTGTTTCGAGTAGGGTTGTTGTTGTTGTTATTGATAGATGATTAACTAGGTTCTTTACATAGTTGGCATGAAAGGCAGGAAAATGTTCTGTGCGCATTTTAATTTTGAGATGGCAAAGTAAAAAAAAATGCAATGTACATCTATTTTAATCAATCATCGAAAAACAGCTCATATCTCCTGTTGAAAAAGAACAAATGAATAAGAATAAAAGACTGCATATTTTCAATTTCTTCAAAATTAATAATGGCAATTTTATGAAATCTGGAGTATAAAATCACCATTACATCTGAGTCTTGAGATCATTTACTTCAGAGAGCTTGAGATAATACAGATATAATACAATGATTGTTATTGCCCAATGCAGGAAATAAAAATCCTTGAGGGACTAGGAAATATTAAGGTGTTTCTTGTCCCCCAAGACTAAAAATAGTAAACTGTTTTTCAGATGCAAAGTTCTTATGGGACTAATAGTGGACAAAATTGTATTTCATCTACCTACATTGTTAGAGATAATAATCTAATTTGCAATTCCGTGTGAATTACAATACAATTATCCCTCAGATGCTGTAATTTTCTGGATTTGTTAGTGCAGAGTTTGACTCAAAAGTTCACTCATTAGGAAAAGCTACTATCTTACCAAAATATGTTAGGAATAGTTGTTAACCAAACACATAGATAAAATTATGTGAAAATTGGATGTTTTAAGAGTATGTGTATGTATATGTGTGTGTATGTATATATGTGTCTGTATGTATGTGTGTGTCTGTGTGTGTGTGTGTGTGTGTGTGTACATGTATGTATGTATATGTGTTGTGGCCCAGCAGGATCCAGTTGAGCTGCTGATGGATCCCGAAAAGACTCACAGAAGGGTTCTTGCTCAGCCTCTCTTGTCTCCTCCCCACTGACCCAAGGCTCTCTTGTGTCCTCTCCACTGACCCAAGGCTCAGTCATTACCCGGGGACCAACTAGTCTCTCTGAGCCCTGCTCAGAGGTAGACCCTTGTCCAGAACCCTCCTCCTCTTCCAAGCATGACTCATAAGCCCCCTTGCTGTCAGAGTCCCAAGGCTCCAGCCGAGTCACAACACTATGTCACTGTAGTGTGAACATTAACAGCAAGAGAAAAGTTGCTTTTTCAAATTTTGCCACCATTGAAAATTTCTAGACCAGGGGTAGTCAACCTTTTTATACCGACCACCCACTTTTGTATCTCTGTTAGTAGTAAAATTTTCTAACTGCCCACCGGTTCCACAGTGATGGTGATTTATAAAGTAGGGAAGTAACTTTACTTTATAGAATTTATAAAGCAGAGTTACAGCAAACCCCTACCGCCCACCAGGAAATCTGGAACGCCCACTAGTGGGCGGTAGGGACCAGGTTGACTACCACTTATCTACTGTATCTATCTATCTTTCTGTCTGTCTGTCTGTCTGTCTGTCTGTCTGTCTGTCTGTCTGTCTGTCTGTCTATCTATCTATCTATCTATCTACCTATCTATCTATCTATCTATCTATCTATCTATCTATCTATCTATCTATCTATCTATCTATCTTCTCTCACTTTTTCTCTATCATCTTTCTCTCCTATCTATCTATCTATCTATCTATCTATCTATCCATCCATCCATCCATCCATCCATCCATCCATCCATCTATCCATCATCTAATCATCCATCTATCCATCTATCCATCTATCCATCTATCCATCTATCCATCTATCCATCTATCCATCTATCCATCTATCCATCTATCCATCTATCCATCTATCCATCTATCCATCTATCCATCTATCCATCTATCCATCTATCTATCTATCTATCTATCATCTATCGCAGGGGTAGTCAACCTTTTTATACCTACCGCCCACTTTTGTATCTCTGTTAGTAGTAAAATTTTCTAACCGCCCACCGGTTCTATATCAATGGTGATTTATAAAGTAGGGAAGTAACTTTACTTTATAAAATTTATAAAGCAGAGTTACAGCAAACCACCCACCACCCACCATGAAAGCTGGAACGCCCACTAGTGGGCGGTAGAGGCCAGGTTGACTACCACTGTTCTAGACAGTTCTGTGAAAGTGTATCAGTATTAGGTTTAGCTTCTTTAGGTCTGTTGAGGACAACTTTAGCGTTACATTTCATTGTTGCAGGTGTGATTGTTTTGTTTTGTTTAAGCTGGAGATGCATTTAGAACAAAAGACAGTAAATTCTTTGTTTTTTTGGTCGTGAACTTCTTTTTTAGAATACTATAATAGCAGTACTATATATAAGGGAATAAACTAGTGGAATCCCATATTCAAATTTGTCTTTAATGCAATCCATTGCCACTTGCATCTGTTATTTTTAAAATTAAGGTTTGTTTTTTTCTCCAGACTACAGTGCATATTGCTTTTAACTTGGATTTATGTCATTAACTTGTGTTTGCATTATATTACCCACAGCTTGAGGCTACAAAACATAAGTGTGAGGCTTGATAATATCTAATATTTTTCCCCAGGTGACTGACTCTGTACACACTTCTTTCATTTATACAAGAAATCTTGTTATAACATCAGCATTTATCACTAACTGCACTGCTGCACCTGGACCTGTTGATATTTAACAACCCTATTATATGGAAGAGAACAATGGGAAGAAATGCTGAAAAATTAGAAAAGCAGAGTTACGTGTGTTATCTACGGAATAGCAATAGAAATAGCAGTTAGACTTATAAACCGCTCTCTAAGCGGTTTACAGAGTCAGCATATCGCCCCCAACAACAACCCGGGTCCTCATTTTACCCACCTCGGAAGGATGGAAGGCTGAGTCAACCCTGAGCTGGTGAGATTTGAACAGCCGAACTGCAGAACTGCTTCAGCTGAAGTAGCCTGCGGTGCTGCATTTAACCACTGCGCCACCTCGGCTCTCTAGAAGAGAGGAACTTGAATCTCTCCAATTTTTTTTTTATCTTCATTCCAGTCTTATTTGGTGACATAGAACCTTAAATGAACATTATTTATCAAATGTAAAAGAAAGACTGAACAAGGATAACAGAGGCACTTCCAGAACTTTTATTCCATCAGCTTTACTACATTCTCTACAATATGAATGTCCCAGGGGTGGTTTCCGGCTGCTGCTACTACTAGTTCGCTCAGGAACCCACCAGACATGCACTTGATGTGCACTATGCGTGCATGTGCTGTACTAAAAAGTACTTCTGCGCATGCGCAGAAGCCAAAAACAAGATGGCAGCACCTATAGCTTTGCCAAGAGAACTAGCTCAGGGGCATGGCAGGCCTGGGTCACTGCCAGTTCCAGCGATCCAGGCCGCCAAGTTACTACCTATTCAGCCGAACCAGTCCGAACAGGTAGGAACCCACCTCCACATCTGGAATATCCCCATGCATGCACAGAGGTACAAAGAAAACCAAAAGATACAGGTGTCAGGCCTGCAATTATATTCCTTTTAGAATTTTGGCCTGCCACACTTTCTCTTATTTCAATATGCTGTTTCATTAGTATAGTCGATGGGAGGGGGGAATAGAAAGGAGTAGGATTGTGGACTGTATTGTTGTCATTCTTTACTAGAAGCCAAGGTTGTCTTTTGTCTCTGCACTTTTACACCTGACCGGAAGCAGCTGGGTGGAGACGCCAGCGGGGAAGAAGAAGATTGGACCATGTGATGGATTGTGGGTGTGGGGACAAGATCATGAACTTTTAACTGGGTGGGATTCTGATGTCATTTCCAGAATTGGGATTAACACAGATGTGCTAAGATGTCTGTTTCATTAAATTGGAACTTTAAGGATCGTTTTGCCTTGGACTCTGATTTAATTCTACATGATACTTGGAACGCTGACAACAGGCTTTGAGAAATCTATGTGCAACTGTACTATATAGATTATACAAGTGGCTTCTTCTGTTTTGTATGGATTTTTGGACGCAAAACATTTCACCCTTGTTTTCACAAAAATAATATTAAACTCCCGAAATAGCTTAAGAAATCAATACTAAACACAGATTTCAGGACATATGACACATTAAAAGAAAGTTTGAACTACAGAGAGAAAAATAATTTGGGCACCACATGGTTGTTACAAAGTTCATATAACAACCATCTGTAATATAAACCAGACAAGAAGGCATGGAACCAAATATTTCTGATGTCGCAGTAAAAAAAGATTTTTCAGGTCAAAATTATTGCAGAAATTCCAAGTTTCAACATTTAAAATGATTAAAAAAACATTAAGTAGCGATGTGCCATCTTAAGTAGAGATGTGATGGGATCCTATAAAGGTTTTCTTTATAGGAATTAAGAATTAAGGAGAAATTTCCTGTCAGTGGGAAAAATTAATCACTGCTTCCAAAGATGTGAGTGCTACAACACCGGAGTTTTTAAAAAGAGATTGATTTTCTAAAAAAAAACAAAAAAAAAAACATTTGATATATATTTTCCAATATAACTTTGCAATTATACCTTTGATTTAACTAGAATTAATTTTTTTCCAAGAAAAAAATGGTGTTTGTTTGGAGTATTTTAAGATAAGGGGGCCTTGGACACCAATAAATAATGATATCTTAGCTTCCTGGGAAATACTGGTTTATTATAATGAACTGAAAGCTGCTATTTCACCTTGTTCTGTGCATAATAATATATTAAAGTGATATGCCACCTCACTGCCAGTGATTCTGGACAATTTACAAATAGGAATATCAATAACACTTAAACTTAACTACCACTTGATAGTGTTTTATAGCACTCTCTAGTGGTTTAGTGGAGTCAGCATATTGCCACCAACAATCTGGGTCCTCATTTTGCCAACCTCCGAAGGATGGAAGGCTGAGTCAACCTTGAGTCCATCAGAATCAAACTCCAGGCTCTGGGCAGAGTTTAGCTTGTAATATTGCATTCTAATCACTGTGCCCCCACAGCTCCGTTCTAAATTCCTTCTTAAATTGTTAAAAAAAATACTTAAAGGCAAGGAATACAAAAACACAAAATGACGCAACAGAAATAAAAATTGCGGATTTGGCAGAGAAAAGAAACCAAAGAATAGAAAGAAAGGCATTAATCATCCTCGCCAAAGGTCTGGGTGAAGACGAGAGCCGTTCAAAATACCAATGGTTGCTTCATTTCCAAGTGAAGACCGTAACTAGTAGAATTATCTTCTTTCCCTCAGCCTTTTGCAGATACATTGCTCCTCGCCTCTGGAAGTTATGGTTTTAATGGTTTTTTTTTTAAATCTTGGTGAAGTTTGTATGACATTTTTATTTTGTGACCCTTGCAAAGTAGGAGGCATCTAAATAAAGTATTCAAGCAAAGGAGTTCCAGGCTGATTATCATTCCAAGGTGCAAGGCATGGAGTAATAGATTTAAAGGCAGATTCCCTGTGAAAATTAGGAAAGAAACTTCCTGAGAGTCAGAAACAACAATTTCAGGGTTGGAATCAATTATCGGGAATGATGGCTCCTATTTACTTTAGGAGAATTATCTGCTATCTAGACTGGATGATGGCCCTGTTTCTCCTGTCTCCCTTTTGAACTTAACATGCATAGCTTTGCTTGGTACTTAATGCCTCTATTAGTCAAATTCTCACTTTTGTTCTTGGATGCTTTTATCTGCCGTTGAGCTGTTTCCTATTTTGCACAAGATATTTGTGGAGGTTTTCTTTATTGGTAACTGTCTTGAAGGCAGCAATTATGGGAATTGGTTGCTTCGCTTTTTGTCTGTAATGGCATTCAAAGTATTATGGAAATGCTCGGTGATTAAAATAGACAAGCAGAAGAAGGGAGAAGGGAGGCAACAAAGAAGATGTGATGACAGAAAAATGTGAAGTCAATCCTCTTCTGGATTAAAACGACGAAGGTGGGGGAAAATGAAACTGACGGGGATGGATATGTAAGTCATATTTGTTTTCTTCCACATTTACTTTTAAGCTATCCTGTTATGAAAAAAAAACGTTAATTCTTATGAAGCTTTATTTAAAAATTGTGAACAAAATGATATTCCAAGAGATGCTGTCAGATTCATCTTAATCTACATTTTCTGGGAAAACACATGAAAGACAGGAAACTCAGATGTTATTTAGAGAGAGAGAGAGAGGAAAATCAAGTGGTAAAAACAACCTCTGCAAAATCGTACCATTTTGGCTGTATGTGGGAACTGCATTTTTGAACTCTCACGTCTGGGAAAATATATGTGAGGTAAAAGTCAAGTATATTGTTTTGTCTGGTTGGGTGAACTGATCAATTTTTTAAAAAAACCAATGTATGTAGTCCTCAACTCAGCATCACAACTGAACAGAAAAAAAATCTGTTGTTAAGCATCACCATGGGGAAGCTGCAATAGTTATAGGTGTGAAAAATGGTTATAAGCAGTGACGTGCGGTGAGGTTTATGGCTGGTGAGGCAAAAAGAAAGAAAGCAGCTTTTGGCCGCCCCGCTGCTATGTCCGACATAGAGGCATCCTGCTTCAATGTCGGAGTCGGACATAGCAACAGGGCGGCAAAAGCCGCTTTCTTTCTTTTGCGGCAGGAGGAGGCAAGAGAACCACGTGCCTCATCTACATAAGGGATTTTTCGGCTTTTAACCCTTGCTTAACTCTGCTCGAGTGATCATAAAGTCAGACTAAATGAGGCACGTGGTTCTCCCGCCTCCTCCTGTAGAGGGCATTTTTTTAGAGGCGTTTTTAAACAGTTAAGCACTAAGCAGAGTCAGAGCCGAGGTGGCGCAGTGGGTAGAGTGCAGCACTGCAGGCTACTTCAGCTGACTGCAGTTCTGCAGTTCGGCTGTTCAAATCTCACCGGCTCAAGGTTGACTCAGCTTTCCATCCTTCCGAGGTGGGTGAAATGAGGACCCGGATTGTTGCTGGGGGCAATATGCTGACTCTGAAAACTGCTTAGAGAGGGCTGAAAGCCCAATGAAGTGGTATATAAGTCTAACTGCTATTGCTATTGCTAACTGTAATTTTGAAAAATGCGAAAACTCTCCATGTTTTTTTCCTTGAAATGCCGTATCTTTGAGATGATAGGTTTGGAGGAAGGGACTGTCTATGTTAGCTGTCTGACAATCTTTTTGATTGAATTAATTGTGTTAAATAAACACTTTAAAAAGAAAAAAAATGTGCTGGAGAGATGATGTGGATATTCCCATGTCATTGCTGCTTTAGGAATGCCTTATGACTCATTCATCAATTGTAGACAATTTAGACAAGAGTCAAGGGATGACACAATCATTTCAAAGCTATACAAATTAAGATCCTGAATCCCTAATGCTAACATAACCTAAGAATAAGATACTGATATTGGTGGGGAAAAAAGATTGAAGATCTTGAAATCAGTTCTCCTACCAAATTTAGAATGTTGTTTCCAGGGATGTTCAACTGGTGCTAAAGTTATGTTAGTTTAATACTATCAATAATATTGATGTTAATGTTCATATTCCAGACCTAACCCTAACCTTAATTGATTTAAATCTAACTTATTTATCTAATTTTACAAAACTATTTTGTGACATATTTTTTTCTGATATTTCATAAAGATTGCTGTTTTAGGAAGATATTATTATCTCCTCTTTAGGTGATTGCTGTTGCATTGGCCCTCATCTTTAATATGATCTTTCCAGTTGATGATCTTAGCTTTATTGAAACTTTAATTAACTAGGCATGTGAAAACTCACACAGAGAGGCATCCCAAAGAATAAGGGAAAAAGTCTTTTAATTACTTTTGTAGCAGTGAGTGAATCAAATAGTTGGAAGCAAATTTGTCTAACTACAATATATGGTGAGGTTTGCTGTACTTTGAAAGTTAGTTAAAATAGTGTCTATTAAATACTGGCCATCCAATTATTTTTGTTGCCTTCAGCTGATGATTAGTAAAGTAATTGTAATTATCATCATCATGCACTGTGGAACAAAATAGGTCAGTTCATTCTGGCTTCAAAATAATTTAGGAAGAGGAAATTTCATTCAAAATAAGCAACTCGGTAGATTATTTTGAGAATAGAATTCAAGTTGTTCCCAGACTGAAAACTTTTTTATTCCCTAATATTTTCCTTGATTGTTCTAATCAAAGAACATAAAACATCTCATCTTTTTATCGTACAAGGTTTTCTAAATCATAAAAGTTCTATTTTTCTTCGGGGGCACACATTTTCAATAATATTTTCAGTTTTACTGAATGGAAGTGACAGGTTGCATTCAATTGCATTGTTTCAGAAGATGCTTTGGAGTTTACCACTAGGACTTATAAAGCATTTGTGTCCATATTATTACATCCTCCCTTGAAGTACCATCTGCAGGTCCAAACACTTATTAATGAGGACATCAAATTAAATGGAATTACTGCAAAAGATCATTTACGACTCCATCCCATAAAGGATGGCGGTGTTAAAAGATTCATTTTACTAGCTAAATTGAGAGATTTGAGAACCTCACATTGATTGCAGGCAGAAAATTGCATCTGCCATCTAGTTGTTTACAGTGCGTAGAGCAGAACCACATTATTTGATCCCAATAAACCCGTGTCACAAACTAACCAAATCAGAACATTTGAAAGATAACATCATAAATCTGCTTTTAACAATGACCCATAAAAGAGAGAGGAGGGGAATAAGAAGAGAACTCACAAAGGGAAACTGCTGATGGATTGTAATGCAGACTTAATTAAGAACATTGGGGTAAATTGGTATTCTTCAACAAATTATGTATAATTTTTTGAATAAGTACTATTTTGAAAATAATTTAGTCTTAAAATATTTAGGAAACTAGATTCAGAGATTTATACCACAATTTAGGGCCCAGTTTTCATCTCACAATCTAAATATTTTTCTGAGGATATTTAGTATGAAGAATGATCATAGCTTTAGTATGCAAGTATGTCCTTTATTTCTTTTGATTTTGCCCCATCTTTTAATTCTGGTTAAAGCTAAGGTGAAATGATTCACATTTATATTCATTTATACTTTTATCTTGCTTCTCTTTTAATCAAATGCATTATGCTTCATATGGTTCGCTACATGATCGTTGGTTGTTTTGAATCACCTACATAACTTATCCAAAAAGAAATAATACAGAAGGTAAAAAATTATGTTAGCTGCAACTTATCAATTAATTAATCAAAGGTACTTTTGAAAAAAACAACCTTAGTGATTATTAGGAAAAAATGCAATTGTTTCTGAGTTCTCATTCAATTTGATGAGAGAGAACATGTAGGATAATTTCTCTGCTAGACAATATTTAGGATTTTTGCCAAAACGATGCTCCATTTATTAAGGCAAGAAAAAGGAAGGTACAAAATCATGGTAATCAGTGTTGATACAAGAGGAAAAGGATGTTACTTCATAGTGACATTTCATTAGATGGAAATCGCATAGTGTCCTTTATCTGATAATATGTTCCTATGATATAAATGAAGCTACTAATAGATGCTATCTACCTATTTTCCTTCCGGTTGGCTTGTATGAACACAACTGTTGTTTGAAAAAGCATACCTGGATTCAATTTATCATCTTTTATTTGTTAAAAAAAAACATTTTTTGAATAGCTGCTGATTGCAAGAGATGTAGTTTGAGAATTGGTATTTCCAAATATGGACAATTGAGCAAAAGTTTCCTTCCAACCTTAAGAACTAACAGGAGTTTTCAGGAGAAAGTTAATGGAGAATGTCCCTCTCTCAATTACTTTCCTCTAAATCAGTTGTATGCATTTATCTAACCTGAATTCCAGAGATAAGGCATAGGATGAGAAGAAGGAGAAGGAGAAGGAGGAGGAGAAGGAGGAGGAGGAGGAGAAGAAGAAGAAGAAGAAGAAGAAGAAGAAGAAGAAGAAGAAGAAGAAGAAGAAGAAGAAGAAGAAGAAGAAGAAGAAGAAGAAGAAGAAGAAGAAGAAAGAGAAGATGGTTGATGTCTGATTCTTCCCTTTTGTTCCCCAAAGGGTTTCTTTTCATTGCAATTGTTGTTATTTTGCCTTGTACTGTTTTTCTGGGGCACCAGTTGCATTGCTTTTTATCCTTAAATGTTCTTTTAATAACTGTAACAATTGAAACCGCTTTTATCCTCTAATCTTATCCCTCATTCAAAACTAAAAAGTACACTTCACATTTCCCAACTGTCATGCTTCTTCTTGAATGTTTGAGATTTTTAAGCCACTAGTTAAGATAACCACTTACCCAGCATTTAACAAGAAAGTTTAAAGCCATAAAAAAGAGACCAATTCAAAGACAATAGGCCTCTTCAGAAAGCAATTACAAAAGAGTACCATGCAATCCTGAAAAAGAAAAAAAAACAACAACAATTCAAGCTTTTAAAATAGCTTCTTAACGCCAACTGAGTATGGTATAGAGGAAGTAAAATGTTGCTGTTCTTGGAACCACCAATGTAAATGACTAGATACAACTGCAGCAATAAATTAAGGATCATCCAAAATTTGCTTGGAAAAAGAGTCAAGCTGGTGTTTTGTGTTGTTTCCACCCAATTGTGGATATTAATTAATTCCAACTGTTAACTCAGTATGGTTTCTGGATCACCCCAATGTGCTAATTTTGGAGCTGCTGCTTTTTTGAAAATAAATAGCAATAGAACTTAGATGTATATATCACTTTACAGTGTTTTACAGCCCCCTCTAAGCAGTTTAGAGTCAACTTATTGCCCCAACAATCTGGGTTCTCATTTTACCCACCTCAGATTTGCTTTTAAAAAATGCTCACAGATTACACAAAGGACAACTGGACTAGTATTCTGTGGAAGAAGAATGTGAAATTCTTGAGTTCCCCAAAAGTTCATTTTTTTGAGATGAAAGGTGTTAGGAATATAATTCTAACAGTTGGGTTGGCAATATATAAATCATGTAACAATGCTATACCTGTTTCTTTAAATCATACTGTAAAATGTGATTGGTTGCTATTTCCTCAATCGGCCATAAGAGGGAGCCAGAATGACTGTTAGCTCTCTGTTCGTTAGATGCTGGACTGATCTGATCTGAGTGTTTTGGAAGCTGGCTGTTAGAAAGTGCCGTGAGCTATTGTAAGTTTTGCAACTGCTAGCAAACTTTGAGTACCAGACTGTGTGATTATGGACTATGTTATTTGGATTATCCCTTAACTGAAAGACGTTGATGACTGACTGTCTTATCCGTGTATGACTTGGACTGTTTAATGCATTCTGATGCCTCTATTTCCACGAAAGTAAAAGCCTATTTAAACTGCAGTGTCTCTGTATGCTGGTTTGTGTGTTCTCCAACACAACTCTCACAACGCTTCTCTGAACGCACTTGCTCTCCCAATGGGGAGCTTACCTAACAAAAGGCTTGAATTTACCTACCGTGTACATAGCAATAGCAATAGCAATAGCAGTAGACTTATATACCGCTTCATAGGCCTTTCAGGCCTCTCTAAGCGGTTTACAGAGAGTCAGCATATTGCCCCCAACAATCTGGGTCCTCATTTCACCCACCTCGGAAGGATGGAAGGCTGAGTCAACCCTGAGCCGGTGAGATTAGAACCGCTGACCTGCTGATCTAGCAGTAGCCTGCAGTGCTGCATTTAACCACTGCGCCACCTTGGCTCTTAGCCTAGGTTAAAATGAGGTTTGGATAAAATACCAAGAAAGGGAAGACTTCACTTTAAATCAATTTGGAACCAGCAAATGAGTGAAGTTTTTAAAATAGATTGTCCTGGATTTACAGGCCATGAATGAGATCTTGTTTCAGAAACTTACCAAGTTCTTAAGTCATTCTTTTGGGCCATACAGTATAATTGGTCCAAATGGTCAAAAAGAAAAAAACAACAATGACAACTTAGTTTAGCCTTGAATTCATTATATCTCACTGGGGAGCACTATCAAAAATGGGTGGAGAGAGAGGGAGGACGTGTGAGAGAGAGATTTTGTATCAGAAGAATATTTAATTTTTGATGGAATTGTTTAATTTCTTAGAGCATTTTGCAAGACCATTTCTCATGAAAAGAAAAACACATGCTAAAAAGTACCAGCTATAACAACAGTCTAACATCAGATACACAAGTCTTACTGAATTAAGCTGTAGTCCCTAAAATGTCTCTGCTGGTTGCTTCTCCAGAGCAAGCACTATCCTGTAAAATCTCTCTCTTTCACTCTCACTCTCCCACTCCTCCCTCAAAGGAAGGAAATGCAAAGAATCCCGCTTTAGTATAACTCTTCAATAACAGAAACCTGTTTTTTTAAAATCCCAGTGAATACATTTCACCCTCTTCAAGAGGAATATCTGAGCTTGGAGGATGCAACTACTTCATGTACAGACTGCTGCATTTATTCAAACGTACAGTATACAGTGTGATGTTCCATGTCCAATTAATTTGGCTAATTCCCTCCTACTTTTATTTTACGTGTGTAGTTGTACATCTTGTTTGCTTAGGTAAGGGCTACAGTCCAAGCAAAATAAAGCAAAAATATATTCATCCATTCCAAGATTTGCTATATAGATCACTAAGAATGCAACTGTAAAATCCATATCTATCCAAACTACCCAAGTATCTTCTATCTACACCAGTGGTGGGATTCAGCCAGTTCGCACCTCTTCGGGAGAACCGCTTGGTAACTTTCTAGGTAGTTCAGAGAACCGGTTTTGGGAAGAAATCTCCTTTTGTTTTTTCCCCACTTTACAGGGCTAATCCTGTAAGGAAGGCAGGAAGGAAACATTCTGGTGTTGTTTCTAGCCTAATCTTTATTGGCCAGCTTACAGAAACTGCCTCTCCGGTTAACCCTTACTACATTGTAACAGCTAAGGCAAAGCGCCCATTCGACCTGAGTGACATTGACTTGGCCACGCCCACATGATCACATGACTATTGAGCCCCGCCTACCCAGCTGGTCATTAGGGCAGATAACTGGTTGGTAAATTATTTGAAACCCACCACTGATCTACACTGTTCTGATTTTTTAAGTGGCTGGTCACATTAACTCCAGATAACTCTATTGTTATTCTCATGGTCCAAGGAAATATTACCATAGCATTTACCATAATGAGTAACATAAACCTGTCTCCTCAGACAATAATGATATAAAATAATTGGAGGGAAGTTGGTTGGTCTGTCTGTCTGTCTATCTATCCGTCTGTCTGTCCGGCTATATATTGAGAGATATAGATAGATAATAGATGATAGATAGAGAGATAGAGATATAAAGAATTACAATATTTTTAAAAGAAAATTTCCAAGATCCCGTGATATATTTGGATTTTCAAGGCAGTGGAAGATTCTGATGGTTTGCCAGCCTCAGTTTACCGACTGAGAAATGCTTACTTTTACTTTTACTATTCAGTGGGAATCCTCAACTTTTGAAGATGTGCCCCTAATATTGGGTAGGAAGCAATAGTTTTAAAGTTATTCTCTCTGCTCTGCTGAGTCAGAAACAATGTCCTTGAAATGTAATTAATCACAATTATTTTTAGCCACACTTTAAAAAAAAATGGGTCAAAAGCTTTCCCACTGCTATTGATAACAATGAATTAATACTTTAGAAAACGGAGGGCTTATGGATTGGTGTCAATTAGTCTCTGTTCTAAATAGATACAACCTTTGGTGGTGCTGAAGAAAGACAAGATGGGTAAGAGGGTATATACCACTAAACTCTGAATTTCTTGTTCATGTACCATATTTGATTAATTTCAAATAAAAGTAGGTTTTATTGAGGTATCGGGATGCCATCCGCATTTAAATTGTCACTGGGTTTCTTCAGAAGTCAGACAGAGCTGAGAAGAAAACATCCCTTTGAGGGGAAGTGAGTTGATTCAGAATGGCATATTGACATTTCTTGAGGTGAGGTTTGTGTAACTGCAAATTACTTATAAATTGTAAATTGCTTGCAAATTGCTTAATATGAACTTCCAACTTAAAGTAAAGATGCCTGTCAAGACAAAACATAATTTGAGAGATTTTTGTTATTGGAGAAGGTCCATCTGTACTATGATATCTATTACTATTACTGGTCATGTTGTTACTGTTATTTCAATAAAATGGCACTAAAATCTTTAGGCATTTCTAATTGTGCTCCCTTCACATGGTTTCACCACCGCTGAAAAATTGTAAGACTGACATTTCTTTATGCTTGACATGAATGCAGCTTGTCAGAGTCTCCTAAGCAAAATTAGAGGTGAATTCCAGGAAAATGAAAATAAACCTTAAATGGTTCATTTATAGAAAGGGGTAGGAGGAAGTGTTAATCTGCAAAATTAGCCATAAACTGAAAGAAGGACATGAAGCACAGGTGATTTATAAGTAATGGCAAAACTTTAGAGAATTGCTAATGGGGAACATTACCACGGTCACTGAACCACTTATGTAACTTCAGGTGCTTATGCACGCACCTATACATATTTTAAAATGTAGTAAACCAGTCCTTTGGGAGAACTGTGGTTTCTTTTGCCAAATTATGCTTCAGTGTAAACTCTAAAATGTACCCTAGATAGGACCACTGGCTGAGTTCCACTCACCTCCACTTAGAGGTAAATCAAACTGAGTTCTATTGATGAAAAGTGCTGAAATTTGAATAGTAAATCATTTAGCTGAAATATATTCCCCGAGGCACAGTGATTTCTGCGGGTCCTTATGAAACAGTGTTCAGTTGGGGCACTGCTAAGGTGCTACAATGCATAACACTGGTCTCCCAGAGGGCTTTTTCAGATTGGTATAAATCAAACCCTTTTGCTTTGCAGAGCATATTTTAGTTCCAATGGATTTATGTGTTGATTTTTAATGGAATAACCAAACAGAAATTTGCTGATTTGTTTAGGAACAAAAGGCAGAGTTAGCTGCATTTGAAAACAGATGGCACAATCAGCTTTTACATATTCATACCACCTTCCATTGAAAGTGGCTTTCCCTTCGTAATTATTTCATCTGAGTTCCCTTCGCATAGCCCAGGGGTCGTCAACCTTAAATACACAAAGACCCACAAAGGTCCTAACCAGAAGCCCCCCATGAAATTCTGGAGCCGACCGGAAGTCCGGTTCCTCCACCATAGAGTCTCCTCCTAGCTAGGTGTCCTTTTTCCTTTGCCAACTGGAAGTCTGGTTCTCCCACCAGAGAGTCTCCTCCTAGCACGGTGTCCTTTTTCCTCTACCTGTCCTAACTGGAAGCTCTACCATTTATGGAGCCAACAGGAAAACCCACCCCTTGCCGCAGAATCCCCTCCTGCTGCACTGTGCTTCCCCTCCCAAACCAGAAGCTCTTTTCAAAATTGTGCCACCGACTGGCAACAGGGAGACACAGCAGAGGAATGAAAGAGCCACATGTGGCTCCAGAGCCATGGGTTGCTGACCCCTGGCATAGCCATTTGGCCATTCCAAAAAATGCTGCAAATGTTTATATGGCTACCTCTGTAAACAGGCATCTGTATAAAGTCTGATTTTGCTGAGAAAGAAAGATAAAATTGAGATTTTAGGGGCTACGGTGCATTTTTCAATAGGAAGTTAGATTTTTGTCCAATTAATAAATGAAAGCTAATCAGATGTCATTTTCTTAGTGTATTTCTCACCTTGAGTCTGGTAAATCACCGAGTATGAAATGTCAGCATGACATTTTAGCATCTTAAATTGAGTTTCATTTGACTAATTTCACTGTTTGGGCTGTTTGCATTCAGATTCAACTTTCTGTACAGTCTTTCTGTACAGAAGTGAAAACCAGACCTTGTTTATATTTTGAGTGCTTCTTCTTTCTCACTTGAACTATTTTTTTCTTTTATAAAATTTTTCCTCTCTTTCTGAGGTACACCATTATAATGGAAATACTTGTTATCTTCATGTTTTTCTATAAAGTTGGATACTTTATTTTCTTTTTCAATAGCTAACAAGTGACTCTAAATAAACTCTAATCAAGAATGCTTTGCTTTCCCACAGATACAGTACATAATGAAGTATATGGACAAATCTAAAAACCCTTTTCTTTACATTTTCAGTGCAGAATTAATCTTATTTTTTTTACTTGTGTGACATATATCACTTCTTGCTTCCAATCCTATCCTTCAAACTTATAAGAAAATGTGTCCTCATTATCTTCCTTCCTTCCTTCCTTCATTCATTCCTACCTACCATAAAGCACTTGTCTTGCAGGTCACTGAATCTGTCTCCCCACAAAGATCTGAAAATATCATAGTCCCTTTTTCTTTACCTAACTTCTGAAAACGGACTATTTTACCAATTGTCACACTGAAGCTCTAAGCAATGTGCATTCTTTTTTTTTATTTAATTTTATTTTTGTTACATAGACAACATAATCACATAACAATAGAAAAAAAAGGCAGAGAAAAAACAAAAAAACAAAAAAACCACACACACAAAAAAGGAAAAAAAAAACATAATCCCATACAGTATGCCATTTGATTACAGGTGCATCCCTACTACGTTTCCCCCCATACACACATCCCATATCTCTCTGTTGTATATTTAATAGACACCACAATAACCTAGGGTTTAAAAAAAAAGGGAAAAGACCCCAAAAAAGGGGGGGGGAACCATCATCACATGCAGCATGTCATTTGGTTACAAGTGTTTTAACGTCTGTGGAGCAATGCGCATTCTTAATGTACCAATTGTAACTCTGCACTTTGTAATATATACATGGAGAGGATGCAGGCATTTTGAAAATAAAAGCTGCAAGCCTGGAAAGATGTCAAACTGGATTTTGCAAGTTATCTATTAAATGGTTTGCGCCCAATGATAGCTGTTCTGCAGATTGCCATTTAAATGGATGATGATGACTATTATCATCAATGGAGAAGTTGAGGATTCACCATTGCGAGAAACTGAACTGAGCTTGACCGATAGGACAAGATCCATTTAGCTATTGTCCTCAGAAGAATTATGAGTACAGCAATCAGCTTCTCTGAAGAATTCACTCACCATGGCTGAGTAGAAATTAAGAATATTGGTACCATACAATATATTCATTTACTGAAATTCTGAAAGAGTCCCAGCCAATTCACATCACATACCTGCGCTTTACTTACCAATATTAGTAGTCTTACAAGGCAGATCTAAGGAAGTTATTTTCAATGATTCTGGCTCATTAACACTATTCCTTGTTTCTCTATCAATTGTCCCAACCAGTAACTCATTATTGTAATGCTCCACTCTTTGGAACTAGTCAGAAGAGAACCATATAAATCAGTGTAGTAACTATATTATAAAACTATAAATTTGACAAATGAATAAACAATTCAAGGACAGTTAGTATAGTCCCTTGATTCTATTATTCATCACTCAGAACAACCACAGATTCAAGCCAGATGATATTTATGAAGTAAAGCAGAAGTTAAAAAAGCCAAAAGTATCAAGAGACCTTTCTACCTTTGAGCTAATTCAACTTGTTCTCTCCTAATCCTAAAGGATGGAATGCATCTTTGATGATAATGCAATTATTGTCACACCCTTCCCAGTATATCAATCAAATTCATTCTGCTTTCAGATTACTTCGACCTCTCAGCCCGTTATACAACTTTTGGAGTAGTAGCAGTAGCAGTAGCAGTTAGACTTATATACCGCTTCATAGGGCTTTCAGCCCTCTCTAAGCAGTTTACGGAGTCAGCATATCGCCCCCACAGTCTGGGTCCTCATTTCACCCACCTCGGAAGGATGGAAGGCTGAGTCAACCTTGAGCCGGTGAGATTAGAACCGCTGAACTGCAGCTAACAGTCAGCTGAAGTGGCCTGCAGTACTGCACCCTAACCACTGCGCCACCTTGGCTGGAGTATCTCAGCTATATACAGGACCCTTTATGCTCAACAGAGACTACTACTTGGCTGTCAGGGAAGAAGCTTCATCTTCTCTTTGATCAGTTTTAGTCCAAAGAGAGAAATAAATTAGGTTTGACTTCTACATGGAAGAAATGGAGCAGTTATAACTTGAAATATTGGGAAAGCCATTTTTGGTGCAACATATTGGATTGCCCAAAGGGGTACAACATTTTACTACTATCTCTCTTCCCAGCACTGTCTGTTACAGGATTATGTAAGTATATTGCCCATAATCATAATATTCTTGAAAGTGCCATGTATGTTCACAGCTTCATGTAATCTACTTCAGCAGACTTTGTTTTACTAGCTAGCAAAGGATTTTTTTTAATAGCGAAGATTCAAGCATTAAGGCATATTACTTATTTGCATCTGTCAGTCCTTGTTCATGTCATTATTATTTTGTTGTTCATGCAGAATATTTCTCCCCCACATGGAATGTTGGAGAGTAATTTTGAAACCAACCCTTCCAAGGCAATATTTTTGAGAAGTTCTTATGGGACAATTATAAAGTCCTAACATCTTCACATACCTTTCACATAGGCATCTTAGAATTTGAATACTGATTTAGTAACTAAGGCTTATTGATACCAATAAAGGAAAATATTTGTAATTCAGGGTTGAAATGAGGATCCTTGGTCCTGATCTTGGTTACTTTCTTGAAGAGATTTCATTACCCAAACTTGTTTGTGTTACCAAGCTTAGAGAGCACTAAAAATCCATCAGGATCATTGGCAGGTGGAAAACCAGAAACTAACCAAGGAGGTGGAATTTATAGACCACAAGCCTTTGCTATTTGTTTGTGTATTTATTTATACAAGTTGTATAAGAAGAAGGGGACATGGAGTATTTGGAAATGTGTCCAAAATTATATTAGAGACATGTTTGGGCAAACCCATTCTGGGAATTCAAGTTTGTGTGGGACCCAGGATTTTCCTGTTACCTTCTATACTTAATAAACTACTTGAGGTACTGAAATGAGTTCCAATCATTTTTGTCATTGTGCTTTCTGGTCTGATGATCTTAACAGAGCTCAACATCACCTAGAGCAAAACAAAAGTCCTCTATACCCTCCCTCCGTGGCACGACAAAACCGCGAAGCCCTTATCCGCTGAGACATAAGCGTGTCGCTAAAGCCACGACGTCATCATCGCGCATCATCACCGCCGCGACAACAGCAGGGCGCTTTAAAATGGCGCTGCAGCAGAAAGCCGATTTCCATTAAAGTAAGGGTTAGGATTAGGTTTAGGGGTTTGTTTTAGGGTTTGTTTTAGGGTTAGGTTTAGGGTTAGGTTTAGGGTTAGGTTTAGGGTTAGGTTTAGGGTTAGGTTTAGGGTTAGGTTTAGGGTTAGGTTTAGGGTTAAGTTTAGGGTTAGGTTTAGGGTACTGAGTGCTTGGGAATGCACGGATTTGCCCTCCGCGATTATGTCATCGCGGTAGGGTTGCGTTTTTCCTTAGCGCTTTGAACGGCACGAATTAGTCTTCGCGCTTATGTCTCCGCGGATAAGGGCTTTGCGGATTTGTGGTGGAACCCCCTCCCTCCATGTGAGGGACAAATCTGTAGAACTAAGCAACAATGTTGAGAATGTCTTTATTGATACCTTCAATCTTGAGGCATCTTAGCGCCAACATTTTCTGTGCTAAGGTTTACAGCACTTCTCCCTCATAAATATTAAGGACAATATGCAGATAACGGATGAATGAATGTGTTATTGGTAACTGTTAAATGCATTTAGATTCCATTTGAATCAAAGAAACAAATAGGACTTAAGGTCCATTTTCTACAGGATCTAAGTGTGACTAGATTACAATTCAACTATATATCTACCGGTATCTTCTGAGAAATAAGCTTGGAAGTGGTGGGACGTAGATAAGTTCAATTTGGCTTCACTCCAATAAGAGTTAGAAAGCTTTGCTACCTTAGATTTATTGGTTATGAGAAGCAATTATGTATAAAGAATTAGATAACCCTGTACTTTGGGTATACATGAGAAAGGATGATAGATATTGTAGGATGAGAGTGGCCTATGGTGGCAAAAAAAAGCATATATTTTTTTCTAACAAATTTTATTAAAAGGCATAAACTTTTGTGAGCCTCATCTAATTAAATGAACTGTGGCTCATGAAAGCTTTTGTATGTTAACCAATGTATTCAGAAAATAAGTGATTCTTGAACATATCCAAGATAAACTCTCTCTGTTTCAATTGAATTTTCAAAATATTTTTTTTGTTTTTCCTAATTGCTTCTTTGGGTAGTTGTAGCAATTAAATTCAAATCAAATTTGTTATTCTGAGGAACAACTTTGTAATTTGCCCCATTTTCCAGCACAAATCACTTGTTGGCTAATAAAAACCCCAATTTGCCAAAAGGTATCTTAGGACCATGAAGCTTTCTCCTTCTGTTTGAACATGTTTAACTTGGAGTTGTTGAGGGGAAACAAAGTAATTGGTGAAGAATATGTCACATGATTTCATTTTTCCTCCTGCTTTCTGTACAATTATATGCAGATGTGGATGTATGAAGACAATTGTCTGTAGTGATTTGTTTTATCTTCAGTTCAGTGAACACAGATAGTTCCACTTCCTGGTCTGAGGTGGCGCAGTGGTTAAATGCAGCACTGCAGGCTACTTCAGCTGACTGTTATCTGAAGTTCAGCGGTTCAAATCTCACCGGCTCAAGGTTGACTCAGCCTTCCATCCTTCCGAGGTGGGTGAAATGAGGACCCGGATTGTTGTTGGGGGCAATATGCTGACTCTGTAAACCAGTTAGAGAGGGCTGAAAGCCCTATGAAGCGGTATATAAGTCTCACTGCTACTGCTACTGATTCAATATTAGATCCCCCTCCAATTGGCTCTTTCCAAATCTAAAGACTCCAAGAAAGGAGAAACATCCATGGAAAGGCCCAAAGATGCTTTTTCAAGAAACAACTGGACTTTCTTCTTTTTTCTTTGAAGACATTTCACTTCTCATCCAAGAAGCTTCTCAAAAAAGCACCCCCCAAAAGCATCTTTGAGACGATCATGACCTGGATGACTGAGAATCTCCATAGACATCCACGGAGAGAAGAGAGCGGTTAAAAAAAATTCAAGATGGTGGCTGCTTTTGCACAGTTGAAGGTTCACCCATGTTTTACATACAACACACATATTTAAAAGATGTTGGTTTTCAATTGTCTGGTCATAGCCCACATCTTGGATTTTTTTTTCTCACCACCTGCTTCTCAAAGAAAGGTGCTTCTACAAAGAAGTAGAAACTACAATTAACAAAATCTTCTCAAGATGCTTTGATAACCTAGCAAGTAAAGTGAGATTATTTTAAAAGGAAATGTAGCCATATTCACCATATTCATCACATTTTCCTCAATAAAATACATTTTTGCATAGCATTATCTCTGGTGCAAACATCTTTTCTGAGGCCCCCTCCAGAACCCTTTTTTTCCCTACGCAAAATCCCTATGCACACCACACACCCATTGCACATCTGCCAGAGAGACACTGATTTTCATCTGCAATTTCAAGCTGGAAGCCAGCATCTAAATTTTATGCCTATTCCTGACACAATGCATTCCATTTTGTCAGATCACATTATTTCACTTGGAAAGAAATCAGTGATTGATTTATTTTACATAAGAAACACATAAAAGTGAATTAAATGGCAGTGAGAATAAACGAAGCTTATGGCTGTGAAGGTGAACATGATGAAACAATAACAGCAAAAAGAGCTGAGTCAAATTTGAAGAAATATTCTGCAATTTTATCCTTTTTTTAAATTGTGCAGGATGCTTGTCCATCTCAGCACAGTCCAGAATCTTTTTTTATTATTACATCTTCATTTGGTGCCAACTTATTTTTCCATCTCTGTGTGAATGCAATCCTAGCTGCAGTAATTATATATAAAATTAAATATAGAGTCCCTTTCTTATATTTAGTCATCATTATGCCTAATAAGAATACCTACAGTTTCCAGTCAATTTGGTTTCCTGTTATTGATTCCAGCCAGCTTCTAACTTTTTTCCAATATTTTTGGGCCACCTCGCACATCCACCATGTGTGATAATATGTTCCATGTGCTTTTTCACACTTCCAGCATTTTGGAGATATCATTGGTGATATTTTTGCTAATCTTGCGAGGGGTAAGTGCCATTTGCAAAACATTTTATGCTTGTTCCCCTTCTATGCCACTGACATAGTCATTTTTAAATCTGTCCCCAAAAATTGTCCCATTTTTCCAATTTGATATTATAGCCAAACAGAATATTATCTGGTTTGGGAAAAATGGTACAGGTGGTTGGAAGAAAGAAACAAAGATTAACAATAAGAACCCAAGAAAGATAAAAATTACAAACCAAGGATAAATGTTACATATACCAAAGATGGACAAAGATTGCCTCAGGTAGACAGCCAAAATATAGATAGATGAAGACAAGATAAAGAAACAAGACAGTTAAAAATGTTGAAATTGAAGGGAAATATATTAGGAGGGAAAACATTGTAAATAAAAACATACCAATTTAAAACTGCTGTAAGACGGAACATGAAGTTCCAGTGTGTTGTATAAATGTAGTCTATGTCTATGCATTTGTGTGTTTAAAAATGAAATTTTATAAAATAATAATAATAATAATAAATTGTGCAGGATGCAAAATGGTGACTGGGTAATGCTGAAGGATCTATTGAAACTTTACCTCTATATCTCTTATAAAGAGTTGAGAATTTCTCTGCCCCTAAATAAATGTAGAAACATAAATTGTACAGTCTCTATATTAATAGTCATAATTTGGAAAGGCTATTCAGCCCAGTTCTCAGCATTTATAGCATTCAGAGAGAGTTATAAGTGTACCGTTTTCAGCTATTAGAATATGGAAATGTGTGCTACAACACTATAGATTATTGGCCAGATTCATAGGTGACCATTTCTTATTTCATTGTTCTTAATAAAAGAGCATTTCCTTCGTAATTATTATGTTTGGATTCCAGCTATGGTTTAATGCTGTTTGATATGTCTTTGGGCTTTCCCCATTGCTAGCTAAATGCAATCCATCCATTTTTAACTTAACACAAAACTGTTCCCTATTTCTACTGTGTTCGATTCCCTGGGAAATGCTAGTCTTCCAATTGTGTACCGGTGGTGTCTATAAGAGAGATAATTAGCTGATCTGACTGTCAAAGCTTCCCTTTAATTCCATTAGCTGGCAGGGCCTGACAACTCGGAGCTTCTGTGCCCTTTAAGAGTAAGCACTGTGCAGTGAGAAATCCATGAACACAGGAAATGTCGCCCAAAAAACAAATTATACCAGCAAACAGCTCTGTAGTTTTCAGGGTTTACATCAACTGGACCATGTCTCAAAGCCCTTAGGAAACAAGTAATCTCTACTTCTGGGGAAGCAATTTGAGACTGAAGATGGCTTTGCTTTTAACAAAGCTGATAGCTACAGCAGAAAAGGAGCTGATCAACAAATCCAGTTAAAGAAGAGGGCCTGGGATCACCCATCGCGTTCCATAGAGATGCTGCCCATGATAGAACCATAAAACAGGAGTCTCGGGTAGATCTTAATGCTCTGTGAGAGTCAGCTTTGCCCAAGCTGTGATTTGGGGCTTCGAAACAGAGACTCGGTTTGCCACTTCTTCTTTTAATCAGTTCTGTAAATGACTTGTTAATTGATGCTAAGAACCTTCAGGGGGGCAATTTCCTTACACTGGGTGATTGTGCTTCAACCCTCAGTGGAAGAAGTTTCATGTTTCAAGAACATAAAATATTAAAATGTTAGTAGCATAACTGTGATTAGCAAGTTTATTTTAGAAAATTTGTATACCTGGACAAAGGGGGCAGATTGACTGGAAATAAAACTTTAAAAATTATAAGAATCCTTCCTATGGTTTGTTTAATGCCCTATTAAAATACATGAATTTAAGTGTAAGAAATCCATTGAAAAATGTTGTGTATTATTGAAAAGCACTGTAGGATGAAAACTTGAAGGCTGGTTACCAGAGGCAACCAGAAAGAACTAAAGATTGCAATTAAAATAGAAGAGGATCCTCTAAAACAGAATGGAGAAAAGTATTTTAACTCGAACAATTCAAGGGTATTTGGCAACAATACTTAGAATTTTATCTTAAGATTTTTGCTGCTTTAGACAAGGAAATAGAAAACAACTGAGAATCAGGCTGCCTTGGATTTAGATTGAAAAATAATAGGCTACAAAAAATAATATTAACAAAGATATGACTTAAAGGTGACTTATAAATAAAATTGGCTGATGTTTTAACAGCTAAAAGAAGCAGACAAATAAGCAGGAAAGTGATTTGGATGTGTGGATTTCAATTCAGAAGGACGATTTGGATATTTTTGCATTCATGCACAAAGAATAATAATTTATTTTAGTTCAACCCTACTTATGGACTGCACAAAAGAATTCATGCAAATCTCATCACATCCTATAGCACAATACTATTGTGTCATGGGGGGAAAAGTTCCATATTTTAATGCTGCAATTATATGTTGGACAATTTTTAAATAATATGTGAACCAGTTCTTGAATTTATGGAGAAGGAGAATATGGAGAAGGATGGCTCTTTTCTATCCCTAAACAACTATAATGTTGATTACCCTCTTACATAATTCTAAACAATATTTAATTTGTAAAAATTGGTGATTTTTCTTTCATTTTCTTTGTCTTTCGGCTTGCCCTACATATTTACATCAAAATGAAGAATATTTCTAAATCCCATGTACAGAATAAGTTTATAGAAGCCAATGAAATATGGTAAAGAGTTAGAAATCCTGTTTGGCCCCTATTGGCTTTGGTGAGTGTGGCTTCTCATTGGTTATATTGCATATAAAAATAACTATAAGTCATCTCAAAGCTGGCATAGATTGCAAAGTGAGGCTTGAAGGAGACTGTGCAAACAGAGTAAAGTAATATATTAAGTTGAATTTAACTCCCAGTGTTTCAGGGACTTTTCCATGCAGTTTTCTTGACAAAAATATAGAAGTAGGATTTTTTTTACAGCATATATTTCATTTCTTATTCTACTGTACAGCATGGAGATTTACTAGCAGACTTCCATCCATGTATTAACCAGGACTGACCTTACTTAGTTTCTAACTCCAGTGTAGCATGCTGTAATTCCAACTGTGAGAGTGAACCCAACTATGGTACTAACCTTGAACTGTAGCTGAGAAATTGTATTAGCACAAGAGCTACTGATGCACCTCAGAATAACAACAGGGGACTCCTGAAAAGAAAACCCTAGATTGAATAACGAGGTGCGAAATCTAACATGAGATGCTTAATATCATTCCTGCATCAACCCATTTTCTGCATTTCTACCACACAGTACGACACAAAAGGAGTCCCAATGTTCAAAACAGCCTAGGTGAAATCTACAGAAAAATACAAATATAGTTTTATTTGAACGTTCTCCTTTTAAAAAAAGATTTCTAACGTGTATCAGACTGAAACAAACTTCTGGTGCAAAAAAAAAATGTGAAATAGAATATGGCAGGGAAGGATTGACTCGAAAACTTTTGTGTTTGGTAAATAAACATGATCTCAGCATACGCAATTTAGGGACGTTGGTCTTTATGATTGAATGTCGTCCTATATTCCCAAGAGGGGAACCAGAGGTGGCAAAGTCAGATAAGACTTTAGGGCTTAATCCAGAAAAAATAAATTTATTGCAAAGTGTAATAAAAGACATAATCATAGTCAATTACAGAACTGTATTTACAAATAAGAGCAACAAACAAAAATGGTAATTAGGCAATGGCTAATTGTATGTGTGTGGTGGTGGGGAGAACACAGAAAGATCCAGGAGAGGAATAAGTTGAAAAAATAATTACAGAAAAGTGCAATTGGAAATAACAAAAGTCCTTTGCCGGATCTATCATGAATCAAAATAAAATAAAAAGGAGCAATAGATTCTCAGCTTTTCCTCAGCTTTTCTTTTCTTTGTTGGGTCTTTGAGTGAGTGTTGACTCCTGATGACCAGCTAGAAGAGTCCCTGCGGTTTTCTTGGGAAGGTTTTCAGAAGTGATTCGGCCTTGCCTTCTTCCTTGGACACAGAGAGACTAGCTGGTCTAAGGTCAACCAGATGGCTTTGTGCCTAAGGCAGGTCTAAAATTCATAGTCTCCTGGTTTCTAGGTGGAAAAAAACACACACAAAGTGCTCTGATATTTTAGGATTAAAGTGCATCTTTCCCTAAGCAGAAGATTGCTGTGAAAGGAGACAAAGACAGGAGTTTCAAAAATAGATTGTGGCTATCCGGAAGACCTAAGTAAACATTTCTTTGTTAGATAAAAGTCAGATAACAGTCAGCTGAAGTGGCCTGCAGTACTGCACCCTAACCACTGCGCCACCTCGGCTCATCCCATGCTTTTACGGCCCTCTCTAAGCAGTTTACAGAGTCAACATGTTGCCCCCCCCCCATAACCTGGGTCCTCATTTTACGCACCTCGGAAGGATGGAAGGCTGAGTCAACCTTGAACCTGGTGAGATACGATCTGCCATATTACAGTCAGCCAGCAGTCAGAAGTATCCCACAGTTCTGCGTTGTAACCACTGTTCCACCACAGCTCTTGGAAAGCAGCGGAGCAGAAAGGGTGGATATAAATGAAATTAATACAGTGAAATGAAATTATTTTTACAAAAGGGAGTGGTGGGAATGGGAGCCACTTGCCTTCTTGTATTTCCCTATTTCCATTCCTACACTTAAGATTCCACCCCTAACCTGGAAGCAAACTTCGATTCTTCCTCCAACGCAGCATCCCTAATCAGGACATCACGTTGTGATTCTCAGCAAAAATGCTCTAGATCAGTGGTTCCCAAACTTGGCAACTTTAAGACTTGTGGACTTCAACTCCCAGAGTTCTCCAGCCAGAAGAGCTAGCTGGAGAATTCTGGGAGTTGAAGTTCACAAGTCTTAAAGTTGCCAAGTTTAGGAACCACTGCTCTAGATCAAACATTTTTTTGAGATGTCTTAGGAAACAAACAAGCCAACCAGAAACTGCAATTTGGAAAATCTCAGAGACCTTGCAGAGGAAATTTTACAAAATGATAATCCTTTTTCAGGACAGGGGGATAGCCTTCTGTGAAAATGCAGCTCCATCTGGATGCCTTCTGCTTCATACTAAATACAAATAAATCAAGAATATTATAGCCTATATTGCAGAAGTAAAATGTGTATTCAGAGTATCCTCAGACTATCTTCTTTCCTGCTTAATCAAGAATAGCAGAACCTGTTGCTCTTCAAATGTTTTTGATTTGACAGTAAATCCCAATGAATATGATTACAAAAGGATGTTGAGAATTGCGATCAGCATCTGGAGATCCAAACATTTCTTGCTTTTGGCTTGCTCTTAAAATTTCTTATAGCTTCACTCCATCAAGCATGGTGGATTATCATAAAACTATTATTTATCATTAAATAATATGTTGACACAGCCTCAAAAATGAAAGAAACAGCAAACATCAATTTCTAGATATATATTTTTCTTTATTTTGTAGTTCAAGGCGATGACCTATCTGGGTGTAAACCTTGGAGAAGGGCATATTCTCAGTACCAAGTCTGTTCTTTGCATTCAGAATTTACTTGCTGGTATCTGTATTTCAAAGGATCTGATTATAGATTGTGGGGAAGACTTATAGTTTAGATATAGAGAGAATTTGTCAATCAAAATGAACAACTGTAGTGTACAGAGACAACCTGACATAGTCCTGCTGGTTCCACCACAAAACCGCGGACGACAAAATCGCGGTCGACGAAAGCGCCCATTTGACGTCATCACAGCGCGACGAAAATATCGCGCTGTGATCGAAAAATGTAAAAATAAAGCGAAAACCTTACCCTAACCCCCTCAAACCTAACCCTAAACCTAACCCTAAACCTAACCCTAAATCTAACCCTAAACCTAACCCTTAACCTAACCCTAAACCTAACCCTAAATCTAACCCTAAACCTAACCGTTAACGTAACGCTAAACTAACGCTAACCCTTAACCTAACACTAAACGTAACCCTAACGTTCTAAACCTACCCCTAACCCTTAACCTAACCCTAACCCTAACCCTAATCCTAACCCTTACCTTTATGTGAATCGGCTTGCTTTAATTTTATTTTCATTTCAATTTTTAATTTTTTTCGTCGCGCTGTGATGACGTCAAATGCGCGCTTTCGTCGATCGCGCTTTTGTGGACCGCGGTTTTGACGGGTCACGAGTCCTGCTATGTTCTAGTAGGAGCACAGGCTAGTATCTTCTGAATGATATTGCAATTGATGCAGATACATTCTCACATAATAATAAAAATCTTAAATCTTCATATAAAAATACATTCTGCAACTTCCTTCCTTCCATCCATCCATCCTTCCTTCCTTCCTCTGCATAAATTGTCACACTGAAAATAGTCTTCTTTACACATCAACAGTGAAAGCTACATAGCTACCCAAACAAAGCTGAATCAAATATAGCAATAGCACTCAGACTTATATACTGCTTCACAGCCCTCTCTAAGTGGTTTACAGAGTCATCATATTGCCCCCAACAATCTGCATCCTCATTTTACCAACTATGGAAGGATAAGTTAACTTTGAGTCGATGAGAATCGAACTGTCAAACTGCTGGCAGCAGTTTAAGTATGTTTTATAGTTAAATTGTTGATGGGTATAGTTGCAGAAACCCATAGAAGTTCCACAAAATTCATTGAAAATGGTATAAACAATTTATGAGAAAAAATGATCAAAATGGGAAAAAAACATACTGCAAATAACCTTCCCGTGATGCCAAATCCATAATTCTTCTTCTGCAGCAATGATTAAAGATTTGCTTTTTATATTCAATAGGGCCTTCAGACAGAGTTTGATTTGCTTTCTTAAGCAATTCTATATACTTTTGATATGGGTTGAGTTGAGAAAAGATGGCTGATTTCAGCATTATATTCTGAACTCAAAGTCCACAAAACTTTGAGACCACAATATGCAAAAAAACGTTGCTGCTGCAATTTAATTCAACTCAATACAATCCACATTTTAATTCAACTCGGGAAGAGACAGAGGATCTCTTGTTGTGACTTTGCAAAAACCTAAATTAAGAAGAAGAAAAACATGGGAGTTGATATGGGTATATTTAAGGGCATGCTGAAGGTCCCAAAGAAGGAACTATCTTGAATTTTCGTGGGTGAAATTGACTTAATACAAATATGAAAAAGAAAGTGGAAAAGATAAAAATTGGGAATAGCAGTCAATCATTTTATACCATCAGGAATAGCCTATGTAGAAGGATCAGGAAGATAATACATTGATTATCTGATCCAGTCTTTCATTCCAAATGATCGTGGCCAGAATTCAAATCTATAGCTTTCTCTCAATTTAGGATACATGGACTATTTTGATAATATTTTAGAATTGCTTCTGGATATTGCGCACTATATCAGGCATTTATCTAAACATTGCATTCTCTATCAGAGACAAAAATAATATTTTATTACAGACACAAATGCATATTCAACTCTATTTGCCCTACTCTAAACACATGTCTAAAATGCTGTAAAAACAGAACTGTGATTTTACTGAAATATTCAGTTGGATACCTATGCTCTTGCAGCTCACTGCAGTAGCAAAAACAATAATATACTGTTTCTTCCTTCTTATTTATCAGCAAGGACAGCTTTTATTTCTTTGCCCAACATATTTTGCTTCCAGCAGGTCACTCCTAAACAATAATGTCTAGGATATTATAATCTTGATCTCTAACACAGCTAGACTGTTCTTAGAATAGACACAGAGAGAAAAAATACATAACCTAAAAAAAATATTGAATGAATTCTAAAATTATGCCAATTACGCCCCTCCTGCTTGGACGAGCTTCATGGACCACTGGAGGCTCAATTTCTTTTGTATACTCTGTCCTAGTAATTCAAAAGATGACATTATTAACCGAGATTCTCTTTCACTTCTCAATGCATCCCTGGAGGAACAAACACCCTGGTTCAACTGCTTTACTTCCAGTCACCTGGTGGTGAGTCCTAATCATGTTGGCTCCAACCTGTGAAAAGAATGAATCAGAAAGGAATATGCCTTGACAGTGTTATGGGTTTTTTTTATTTCATTAATTTGTGTTCCAACTTTCTACTAAAATTTAACACTCAAGGAAGCTTATCTCTTGCTCCACCTAATGCTAATTTTATTCGTTTGGTTTTCCAAATTGCTAAAATACTATAAAAAAAGGAGTCCCCAAAGATTTTACTTCCGCTAGTTATTGCTGACTATAGGGGGCAGTGTTCATCTCCATTTCAAGGCCATTGAGCCAGCACTGTCTGGAGACATATCTGAGGTCATGTGACCAGTGGTGGGTTTCAAAAAATTTTCGAACCTACTCTGTGGGTGTGGTCTCCTTTGTGGGAGTGGCTTGCCGGCCATGTGACCTGGTGGGAGTGGCTTGCTGGCCACGTGTTAACCCCCCCTCTCTCTCCTTCCTTTTGTCTCTCTGTCCCTTTTTCCTTTTTTTCTTTCATCTCTCTCTCTTTTTCTTTCTTTTTTCTTTTTTATTTCTTTCTTTCTTCCTTTCTTTCTCTTTCTCTCTCTTTCTCTCTGTGTGAGTCTGTCTGTCTGTGTGTGTGTGTGTGTGTGTGTGTGTGTGTGTGTGTGTGTGCGCGTGCCAGTGGTGGGTTTCAAAAATTTTTTGGAGCCTCTTCTGTAGTGGTCCTCATTTTACCCACCTCGGAAGGATGGAAGGTTGAGTCAACCTTGAGCCGGTGAGATTTGAACAGCCGAACTGCAGTCAGCTGAAGTAGCCTGCAGTGCTGCATTTAACCACTGCGCCACCTGGCTCTGTAATGTCCTTTTCTGTAATTTTCTGTAATGTCCTTTTTTTTTCCTGCTGACTTCTGTAGCATAAACTTTCAGAAACAACTAAGCTTTGCTATATTTTGAATTTCCCTATCCATTTCCCTATTAAAGAAAATGCATTCAGGATTTTATTTTTTTGCTGTAAACAATTTTTTTGATTTCTCCCAAAGCTTGGTGATACAACTGGCAGTCACAATAATAATGAAGCATGAGTGAACCTTACTTCTTCTCTATTCTCAGTCTTAAGGAAGGTGAAAGTAGCCCTTTTGGGGTGAGGTGGGGAAAATTGTAATATGTAAATCAGTTTTCAGTGTGTGAAATGTGTTACTTTTATAATGTTGGCTTATTCTTCTATGCAATCCAATGCAAACTGTTACTCAGACAGTGAAAGAGTCATGTTTCATTAGCTGCACCATTATGTACAATTCTGTGTTTGTGGTATTTTCCTCCCAGTTCTATTTCTTATCAAAATCAGGATTTGGCTGCTAATGAGGTATACAATATACTTTATGGTTGTGGTGACATACTGAGCTGTGCAACAATAAAATAATGAAATCGTTAAATATTTGCTTTCTGCCAGTTACTAGAAAACAACTTGGCTAGAGATCTGGGTTTTACAATAATGCAGTATATTGTGTGCATATTTACAGTCCATAGGAGGAAATGAAAGTCTGTAAACTCATAAGGAAAATTTATTAGTGTTCTAAGAAGTGAGGGGGAAATAAAGAATAAAGTATGAAATAGCACAATATGGATAATTGTGATTTTTTTTTCTTTGTGTCTGAAATAGATTTGTGGCATGAAGTGATGAGAGACTTTTTGTTCAAGCTGTTTGAGAATTAAATTCATGATTTTTTTAATTGAATTTGAAGAGTCCAAGTATTACTGAACTGTTCAGAATTATATTCCCACCCTAATGTTTTATTGATTAAGAAAAACAACCAAAAGAGGAAAAAGTAAGAGAAAGGAAAATAATACATATGGTGGTTGTAATAACTTAAAAAAATAAATAAAAGGAAAACAGCTGAAATGATAAAGATAAAATAATTGTAAAAGAAATATTCTAGTGGCCCCTCTCTTTCTCTTCACCATTTTTCTTCTAGAAACTAACCCCTTTTTAAATATTTTTTATACCTTCAGAAGAATGAGCCGAGGTGGCACAGTGGTTAGAGTGCAGCACTGCAGGCTACTTCAGCTGACTGCAGTTCTGCAGTTCAGCGGTTCAAATCTCACCAGCTCAGGGTTGACTCAGCCTTCCGTCCTTCCAAGGTGGGTGAAATGAGGACCCGGATTGTTGTTGGGGGCAATATGCTGACTCTGTAAACCACTTAGAAAGGGCTGAAAGCCCTATGAAGCGGTATATAAGTCTAACTGCTATTGCTATTGCTATCTTGAAATGGGATTTTGGAAGGAAGGAAGAGTTCCATATTCCTGAGAAATGCAAATATAAACGAAAGCAATCTTTACAGAAGAAAGTCTTAAAATGAATGTGTTTCTCTGGATAAATTCAGAGGAAGGAAGGAAGGAAGGAAGGAAGGGAGGGAGGGAGGGAGGGAGGGAGGAAGGAAGGAAGGAAGGAAGGAAGGAAGGAATATATGTGTAAGGATTGCCTCTCCTGTTTTAAGAAAGTGAAGACTCTTGAAACAGAGTATTTAAAAATGAACCTTTTATTAAATAGAATGGAAACCATTAAGTTCAAAGCAACGTCTGAATCCCCTTAGGCAATGTGAGTAGAATTAAAGCAGTAGAGACCCCCCCCCATTAGTTAGAATGCAGGTTTTAGCCAATACACAAGTGTGAAGATTTTTCCTTTACCAACCGCCCTGAAAACCCAATAAACATACATTCCCATGGCTATCTTCTGTTAGACATTAAAGTGAACCAAAACCACATGGCCATCATCAACATTCCCCCAAAAGGTGAGGGGATTTCAAGGCACTTTGGCACCAGGAAACCAGTTGTAAAATATCAGTTGTCACAGGCACTGCAAATGAATTGACTCCAAGGTCCCCCTCCTCCCAATTGAATGGCAGTATCTATCTGCCTTGAGTACTGTTTCCAGGAACAGTAGAGGAAATGGGAAATAAAGAGTAACATAATCATGTGTGCACACAAAGCAAAACAATGTAATAGAGATCCATTTCTGTTGTAGCCTCGTAAGTCCTCGGACTTACGAATGACAGCTCGGCGGCAGCCAGGCGCGTCTTAGCCAATCAGACGCGCCTGCCAGTTGCCGGGCTGTCATACGCGAGTCCATTGGCTAAACTATCTGACAGCCGAGTATAAAAGGCTGTCAGACGAAGGAGAGGTGCCGGTCTACTCACAGTTGACGTTCGTTACGTTCTTGCTCGAATAAACGGTTCAAGGTTACCTCAGACGCCTCTTCGTCATTTCTACCGCCAATCTAACAATTTCGATATAGTCATTGAGAAAAGTGCCTGGATATATCTATATAGTCACCAGGAATTACACTGGATTCCAAAGCAGCATTTTTTTTTTAAATTCGGGAAAATACTCTCTAAATCAGGGGTGTCCAAACTCAATATCATTGAGGGCTGCATCAGCATTGTGTTTGACCTCAGTGGGCCAGGGGGGGCGGGGGGCAAAGGTGGCCATGGTCAGCTCAACATCACTCATGTCAGGGATGCCTGCGGTGCCTCGAGTGCTCTGCCAGCGAAAACAGGCTCCCAAACTCCACTTTTGGCTGTGACATTCTACTGCAACCATCTGTCAGCCAAAACAAACTTTGGGAGGCTGCCCATGGCCCTCACCAGCTCAGTTTTTGGGTGTAATAGCCTCCTGCAACCCTTTGCCAGCAAAAACAGAGCTTGGGAGGGATGCACATGGCCTACTCAAGCTCCGTTTTTGCTGGCGGAGGTATCATGGGCCGATCCCTCACTGCGGCCTTCATTGTTTCCATAGCAGCCCTGCAGCCCAGATCTAAGCGCCCCGTGGACCAGATCTGGTCCCAGGGCCTCGAGTTTGACACCCCTGCTTTAAATACTTCTTACAACCTTTTCTTTTATTTTAGTTCTTTTTTTTTTTCATTCCTGTTCATTTCATTTTACCCAGTTAAAGTCCAATTTATTTCTCTGGACACAAGTTTTTTAAAAAAAGTTCTGTTTCACTTTTGTTAGTCTAATTTTTCTTCTAAATTTGGCTACTTTAGTTTCCTAGTACAGTAATGATTCTTCACCGTTTAAAATAAATATACTGCATTCTGCTTCAGCTTCTCTTTTAAAATTGAACCTTCTCTTAAGTAGGAGAGATTCATCAGCATTTGCAAAATGAGAGTTTAGTTTTTAAAAACGAAAAGCACAGATATTCACTGCGTTTCTTCCCTATTTTATAGCTTGAGTCGAATCATGGGATTGAGTCCCATAAACAATTTTAATTGCAGCAGGAATATATCTTCATAGTCATTTGGTTATCTTTAGGCAAATCATCAATCTTATTACTTAATTGGCTACTATGATGTATCTCTCCTAATTTAATCTGTGAGATTTCGGTAGACAGTTTGTTAGGTTTAAATATCTTGTCATTTATCCAAATTAAATAGAAATAATGATCATCAAAGAGAGCCATGTCTTTATTTCCAGCAAACAAATCAAAATGCTTGTTTTTCCAAAGCCAACATTGCCATAGTCACTTATACAATAGTGTTTAAATTTAAAGTATTCACAGCTTGTTTTTGCAGTTTTACACATTTTTCTGTTCTATTTCTTCTTGCACGCCAAAGTATCACACTGTCAGCCTTCTCAGCTTCTGTACATTAATGCTATCAATTTTCACAGACAGATCAATCAACTTAGTTAATTGAATAGTGACTATCAATGTTAATTGTCTACGTGCAAGTTAAAGGCATCCTTAGGGTTTTATTTTTTAAATTATTATTTGAAGCTATTTGATTGTGTTGTACTGGTATAAAAACCAAGTGAAATATTAACTTGTGCTTTTTTGTTCAAAGTGAATCCTCCTCTTTTCTTTATTTTAAGGAAACATCTGCCGTGAGCAAATTAATGGACAGAAAAACTGAATGTAATTTTCCTCCTGATGTTTCTGTGATAAACTAATACCAGTGTTCTTTGGGATATATTTATTTATTTATTTGTTTGTTTGTTTATTTATTTGTTTGTTTGTTTGTTAAATTCCTAGGCCGCCCAATCCCGGAGGATTTAAGAGTTCCCAACTATTTTTGTTGCCTTTGTATCAAATTGTTGATCATAGGATTTTAGGGGAGGGTAACAAAAAAATAAGATGGTCCTTGGCATGGGTCCTTGGCTTTAATGTCTGATTTTAACTTTTATGTTTTATTTTTAAATGTAACTGTAAACTGTCCAGAGTTAACCTATGATAAGATGGACAGCCAATAAACTTTATAAATAATAAAGAACCAACAAAACAAACAAACAAACAAATACATATTTGTCACCAGTAGAAGAAAACATGATCACCTTCTTCTCCTCCTCCTCCTCCTCCTCCTCCTCCTCTTCCCCCTCCTTCCCCTCCTCCCCCTCCTCCTCTACTACTACTATGACCATAACCATCATCCTTTATTGCTATCTCTGACTTCTTCAGCATGAAGGCTGCCTGAAGAAAAACTGGAGCCATCTGGAAGCCCCAACTAAAGCAAAACATGTCAGGTTATGGCTGTCACTATTAAATGGTGCAGCAAAATGCTCATAATCCATGCTTCATGAGCTTGGAATTGACGGCCTTCTAACTTCTAATTAGATAAAAATGTAACATGTAAAATCTTAAATTTGCTAAGGCCTGGTTGTCTATGAAACAACTAAGCTTTTCTTCAGGAAACTGAATCATTTAAGGGGCACAACTTTTCCTTGTTTCAAGAAAGCAGTGCCTTCAAAACTCACAGGTGGATCGAATCAGCTGTCAAGGTGGTTCAAGCTGGTCCCCCTAGAAGATGCCTTGTTTAATTTATCCTTCAGAAGTTACAGTTGCACCAGTGTGGGAGGAAAGGGTTTTGTTCTGTCACCCTTGATATTGCTGCAATGGTTTAAATCCCAAAATTATTTGGGACTTAAACCCTAATTATAATTTTCCCATATTCATCACATGTTGGCATGGAGGATAATGGTGATCAAGTGTAAAGGAAAAGACCTGAACCGTTTTTATTTTATTTTATTCTCAACTATTTTCTCCTACCACAATCATATAGATACTTCATAAGAACCCCATAACATCATAAAAGTATAATAATATAATTTCTCAGAATGACACATGGTAATGAATTAAAATTAGCTAGGAACATCAGCAGTAGATCACAAAAGCTTAAAACCCAATGGATTTAACTCATGTTCCATTTGCTCTCACAAACAAGAACCATTTGTTCTTGTTAGCCTATAAAAAGGCAAGGGGACAACTTTAATTTGCAGAGAGAGGCTGTTTTATAAAACTGATGTTCTCAACCAAAAACAGGGGCTACATAATTCAGTCCCACTTGCCACACACAACTTGGGGGCCAATAGCAGATTAATCTGGGTATGCACAATTTGGACAGGTTCCGCATGATTGGAGAAGACAGTTTTGTTGGACCTCAGTGTCAGATTTTATAGGACATTATAGACTCAAATCAAAGTTGACCATGCCCTCCTCATTAGTGTGAGACATTGTTGTATTCCAGAAAGCGTATCAGATGATTCTGTCATAGTTTGGACTTCACAGACAATTGACTAATTAATTAAAAAGTAATTTAATTTACTTCCAATTTTCTTTATTAAATTACAAATAACATAGATGTACTGTAAATATTTTCCTATTTAGGTGGCAAGACAAAATATGGGAAGATATTTAGAATCATTTTTGTTCTATAATTCTTTTAGACTGTAAGGGCTCTTTGTTCTCTCCAAATGTTCAGAGGATGGAAAATATCTGAATCCTCAAAAATTGGGATGAAGATGATTGACATCAATTGGTTGGAATCTCACCCAAATGAAAAATTGGTTTATTCAAGACTTTAGTATGTCTGAATTTCATGTGTTTCATTGCTAGATGGAATTTTTCTGATTTGGTTGGCTTTAACACTTAACCATGGCATAGCTATACATCCCTCTAAACTGAGCTTGTGCAGAAGGAATGTCCTAAGTTTAAAACTAGGTTAAAATTTCTCAGGACCCAGTAAGATTTAATCATCTTACATAAAACCTTGGAACCCTTTTCTTTACAGTCTAACCCATCCTCTCAGAATGCCAGGTCTCTACATTAGTACCATTTTGAAGTAGCAGAAAGTATTACAGCTTTTGGTGTCATCAACCTGGAACATTGCATTTATCAACATTACTTGGGGAAGATTTATTAATTTACTGGACATGCCAAAGTTAAGAAAAATTGGGCCATTTTCCCCCTCTGATCAGTTACACACATCTGTATCCAGGAAGACCTGGTTTAGTGCAATGGTTTAGAGGATTTGTGGGACTGTGAGTCCTGCTTTAGGCATGAAAGCTAGCTAGAACTAAACTAAACCAAATTCTCACTCATCCCAAACCACTTCACAGAATTGTTTATTGTGGCAAAAATGGAGACAGGAGCATGATATACTGTATGCTGCCCTGACTTTGTAAAATAAAGATGGAGATATAAAACCATCTTCATCTGGATTGCAGATTGAAATCAATTAACAAGGATATGATAATTGAGCAATATGAACTCAACAAGGTTTCCAGGACTCCAACAGTAAACCAGCAAAACCTACTTCAAGAATTAAACCCATCCTCCAGATGAACTGGTTTTATAGGAGCATTGTAGAATGGGATGTTTTTAGAACAACTCAATTTGACATGAGAGTAAAGAAGCCTTTCAGGACTTATACTTCAACGACTGCACTTCTCTTCAATTTTTTTAAGTTGTCAAGCACTATACCCTAAGCGGAAAAATAAAATAAAAGGTCTCCAAGCTTTTATCTAACTCAGATTCTATTGCTGCATGAAAGTATCACAATATCATTGTGCGCAACATCTGTTTGTTTACTTCAAGGACTGGCCATCTCTTTATTGGAGGAAAATTAAATCAAATATTTATCCCCTTCCTGGACGGGAGGAATTGTCAGTTATGAATTATCCTTGTGTGCTGCAGGACAGCTACATCATCCATCCTGAGGTTTGATTATCAGTCATGTATCATCTTTTGGGTGTCTCATTCTTAAAGTCCTTGATGACTATGTGATTTCTCAGAAAGAGAATATGAAAGCAGGATGGCCTTATGGTCAAGGGGAAAACAAGATTACTCTGATCCACCCAGACCATGCACTATAGTACCACTTCAACATATTTTTCTTATAATTATGTTTAGCCTCCAAATTACAAAGGAGTGAAACTGGGTGGGGGGGGGTGATTACGTGACTGAAGGTTGCACCAAAAGCATCTGATGTGCTTAGTAATTTTAATGCAAAAAAGGGCAGGATGCTATTGGGAATTAAATAGATTTCTACGAGGTGCTTGCACGGAAGCACCGAGGAGCTCAAATACTGGTAAGGAGCTCGGGGGCGGGTGGGCCCTCTGGAGCACCGTACTGGAATGGTACCGGGTGCTCCCAGCAGGCAGTGGTATGCCTGTACTGGGGCATACCAGTAGTAACCCATTAAAACACCAGTGTTGTTGTTTCTTCTTCCTCTCCTCCTCCTCCTCCCCCTCCTCCTCCTCCCCTCCTCTCCCTCCTCCCCCTCCTCCTCCTCCTCCCCCTCCTCCTCCCCCTCCAGTAGTAACACTGGTTGCATACCACAAAGAGAGTAGGGACGCAATGGTATATTCAATCTTATTTTGAAAACATTTCTTGCAACTAACCGTACACTTCCCACTATCTTTCTGACAGCATGTCTTAACATTTTTGTTCATCCATAATAAACAATATTCTAAATTGCATAAATTAATGTGCTTGCATTGGTTTTATTTTCATTTATCTGTACGCGGCAATAATTCATTCTGTTTTCCCTGTCAAACAAAATACTTTGGCGTGTCTTATTTTGAGGCCCGTGTGCCTCAGTGCATCATACAGATTATTTACCATTTGCTGGTTTTCAGTGTTGAAGTATTTACCCAGAATTCCCTTTATTCTCATGCACGCTATCTTGCACAACTCTGAGAGCATTCAGTAATCCACACTCACATTCCATATTAATTCAATCCAAATAAATTATTGATTCTTTGATAATGATTATTAAATTGCAATCTAATACAAATTCAATGGATGAGAGAAGTTCCACTGAATTTTCAGCATCGTCTGTATTTCTGAGATGGCCAATAGTTAATGATATCTGGGGGGAAAAATGTGGCCAGTATTAAGAGGTGAATAATGAATCTTATTCAGTTACACGGATCTTAAAAATAAAGGAATAATAATTTCATATTAAAATTGGGAGGAGCTGAAATTCCCCCTTATTTCTCCAATTCAGTTTGTATTGTAACGCCATTAGCAAGCCAAATTAATGGCCAACATTATAAGATATATTATAGAGCCAAGGTGGCACAGTGATTAGGGTGCAGTACTGCAGGCCACTTCAGCTGACTGCAGTTCTGCAGTTCGGCGGTTCTAATCTCACCAGGCTCAAGGTTGACTCAGCCTTCCATCCTTCCGAGGTGGGTGAAATGAGTACCCGGATTGCTGTTGGGGGCAATATGCTGACTCTGTAAACCGCTTAGAGAGGGCTGAAAGCCCTATGAAGCGGTATATAAGTCTAACTGCTATAAGACAGTTGGACCCAATTCTCATTTTGTTGTGGCATAACAATTGTCAGCTCCTAGTGGAACATATTAGGTTTAGGTTTAGTTTTATTAGATTTATATGCCGCCCTTCTCCCAAGGACTCAGGGCGGCGTACAACATTAAAAGAAACACATAATACAAAAGTTTTTTAAAAATTAAATAGAATATCCCAAACCCAATTAAAATTGACAATGACATTTTTAAAAAATTAAAATTAACAATGATCAATACTTTGATTTCTTTTGTTCAGGCCAGGCTGGCTTGCTGGAAAAGCCAACATTTTAGGGCACGTCGGAAGGACCGGAAGTCGGGATTATACGAAGCTCCGGAGGCAGCTCTTTTCTCCTTTTGCTATATCATTTTTTTTTTCTGCTTTTAGTTGGCTATTATTAAAAGTCTGCAGTCTCCAAATATTATTGGCCAGCACCATAAAACTCACTCTGGCCTCAAAGTGCTGTCTTACGAAAGTCAGGCGAAAAATGTTGATTCTTCTCCTAAGTGACATTGCTGAAACACAGCAGAGATGTAGCAACCGGCCTGACATGTTGTCTCTTTAACAGAGGGATTCAAAAAATATATGATCTGACCATGATTGATGGCAGAGCTGCCCTTTCTCGGTGATTGAGAAAATAAGCTGAGTCAAAATAGATCTAGCTACATTACGGCAATGCTCCCTTTCCTGCCTTTTTCCCTCATTTCTCTTCATTTAGATAAGAGAATTTTGCTTTGAACAATCTTATTCCAACAGTCTTCAATATACCAACCACTGTGCTTATTACTTTCTTCTTTTCACTTTGAAATTACTTCAGAGACATTGTTTCATTAAAGCGAAGACTTTCAAGCCATTTGTTTCAGAATAGGTAGACTGGGTCAAGGACAACTGTGCTGAAAATTAGACTTTCGGAGAGAGGTGAGCCTGCTGCGTTGTTTAGATGTTTGCTGTTTATCATAGCAAGCAACAAAGAGGCTAGGCTTGGCTGAAATAGGACAGAAAGTGCATGAAACATCTGAGCCACACAGGACTCCACAGAGCCAGAGAGTCACACTAAAAGGGAGCGGATGACACTCCTGAGCAAAATATTAGTCAGAAACAGCAACTGTTTGAAATATTGTACCTCCAAAGTCCTTGCCACTGTTGTGATTGGAAATACAGTGGTTCTGAAGAAGAGATGGGGGGAGAATTGGATCTAGAATATGGAAGATGCACATTAACTGAGGTGGCGCAGTGGTTAAATGCAGCACTGCAGGCCACTTCAGCTGACTGCTATCTGCAGTTCAGCGGTTCAAATCTCACCGGCTCAAGGTTGACTCAGCCTTCCATCCTTCCGAGGTGGGTAAAATGAGGACCCGGATTGTTGTTGGGGGCAATATGCTGACTCTGTAAACCGATTAGAGGGGGCTGAAAGCCCTATGAAGCGGTATATAAGTCTAACTGCTATTGCTATTGCTAAAGCAAAGCAATGTTACACTGAGATGCTCAAGGAAAGGAATTTTACCAGCAAATTTTACCAGGAAGTAAAACAAAAAGTGGCACCAAACTTGAGATGATCCTTAAAATTTCTGAAAGAATTTGGAAGTTCCCTTATGAAACTTGGAGTAGAGTTTTTTTTTACATTTCATTTTGGATTTTATTTTGCATTAGGAAAGTTGGGCAGATAGGCTCAATGTACATTACCTTCCTTGTGTTGTGTTGTGATCAATATCAATACTGAATATTGAAGGATGGGTGGTAACATGGAAGGATGTGGATAATGTTACAGTTTATGAGAAATATAAGTTGTCTTAGTACTGTTTGTATATTAATATAAATATGCCCAGAAAGGGCAGGAAAGTTCTTAGGAATATTAGGGCATTTTTAAGTCAAAATGAAAAGTGTATAGTTATCAGTTGATATTTTTTTTAAAAATAAAAGATCTGTTTGCTGCCATTGGGGAAAAGAAAGATAATGACAGAAGCCACCATCAACATTTAAATAAGTTTTGGTCTCCCCTAAAAAGAGAAACTCCACTATTTATTGTGGCTGTAACAAAGATGTGTGTAGTAGATACACACATGCATCTTACAGGAGGCCTGGGGAATATATTTTTTTTTAAATGCTTGGCAAATATGATTCCACCCCTAATAAAAATGTGGCCTTTTCCCAAAAACCATCTGCAGCAGAAGATTCACCAACAACATTTCTGCATTCCATAACATGTTCCACAGGCCACTAGTTCCATTTTGCTGTTGAGAACATTATACTAATAGAGACAAAAATTACCTCCGTTTTCAAAACTATTTGCTTTTGAGCGTCCTACTGAGCTCTTCTGCAGTCATTGCACTGGGCAGACATAATTCTACCCTCACATGCCAATTTAAAACAGCGGTTGGAATGCACGTTGCCAGGCTCCGTTTTTCTAATGGAACACAGAGATCCATCTGGACACATTTCATTCAGTGCTTTGGGGCAAACTGACCTTACAAGTTTGGATAAATGGTGAACAGTTGATATAGCAAAGCCAGGGAGTTTTTTTTTTTTCCCCAGCTTTCAGAAAAGACACCTAGGATGCCAATTCTTTTTTTTTTTTTTTTAATTGCTGTATGTCAACTCTGTTTGTTCAGTTTTGTAAAGAGACATTCTGGTGTGGGTTGGACTGGCTCATTTTGCAAGCTCTTTCTGAATTTCTGATGTCAGTTCTAGGCACTCGGAAAATAGCAAAAGCAATAGCAATAGCAGGTAGACTTATATACCGCTTCATAGGGCTTTCAGCCCTCTCTAAGGGGTTTACAGAGTCAGCATATTGCCCCCAACAATCTGGGTCCTCATTTCACCCACCTCGGAAGGATGGAAGGCTGAGTCAACCCTGAGCTGGTGAGATTTGAACAGCCGAACTGCAGAACTGCAGTCAGCTGAAGTAGCCTGCAGTGCTGCATTTAACCACTGCTACCACCTTTCACCTTTCCTTCAGGAGAACCATCTGTTAACTTTCTGAGCAATTTGGCGAACCACCTTTTGAAAGAAATCTCCTTCCAACAGCCTTTTGGTTTTTTTTCCCCCCACTGTACAGGGTTAATCCTTTCAGGAAGGCAGGAATGAGACATTCTGGTGTGCTTCTCTGTGTTGTCTGTAGCCTAATCCTGCTTATTTTTAAGTGTTTTCCAAAACTTCCTCTGGGTTTAAGCCTTGTTCCATTGTAACAGCAGTTAATGGTCTAGGATTTTCTGTGGCCTAATCAGCTTCTCTTGTTTCTTTCTTTTTTTGCTGGTACTTTTATTAGGGACTTGACTTTAAAAAAAAGCTTTTTACGGTTCTTTAGTGGTTCCTGGCGCTGTCCTTTTGGAGTGTACTTTCAAGAGGCAGGATGCAAGCTTGGCACTCTTTCTGATTTTTTTTTACTGCCTTTCTGGGGGGCTTGTGATCTTTCCTTAAATCTGGATGGTTTCCTTAGGATGTCTTGTGAGGTGAGTGAGACCAGCTGGTATCCTTAAGTGGTGCAAATGGATCTAAGGATTGTTTCCACCGGGTGGGAAATGGTGCTTTGTCAGTTCACTAAGTTCAGGAGTCTCTTGTCGATGGGGATTCTTCAGTCATCCGTGTCAAGGTGCTTTTTTCAAGGGGCAACTGGACTTTCTTGGTTTCCAGAAAGTCCAGTTGCCACTCTTGAAAAAAAAACCACCTTTGGGACAGGAATCTCTTTCATAAGATTGCATAGATTAGGCCTCCTCCGAATTCCATCAGCCAGTCAGTGTAGACTGGCAACTACCCGGAGGAGAGCCTTCTCGGTGGCTGCTCCGACCCTCTGGAACGAACTCCCCGTGGAGATCCGGACCCTCACCACCCTCCAGACCTTCCGCGCCGCCCTTAAAATCTGGCTATCCCGGCTGGCCTGGGGTTAAAGACTCTAACCCCTACTCGAATTGTATGACTGTTGAGTTCTTAAATGATGTTGTGCCTTTATGTTGTAAATTGTTTGTCCTTCCCCCCCCCTTTTGAACTGTGAGCCGCCCTGAGTCCCCCCAGGGAAAAGGGCGGCATACAAATAAAGTGAAAACTGAAACTGAAAAAAAAAACAAAAACTGAAACTGAAATCATTGATTTGGAGTGGTCAAGGCACATAATTGCTCACTGTTAGTAAGATACTTTTTTTTTAAAAAAAAAGATAGGAGATAGGGGTGTGGCTCCTCCTTCCAATTCATTTTAGTTTTCTCTCACGATAATAAGGCTTAGTAACGTGGCGCCAAGCTTGAAGTTTATGCAGATATCTGTGGCATGTATGAATGTTATTGTTATCCTGGCAAGCTTGGGAGGCTGGACCCTGGGTCCCCTATATCTTTGTTAATTGTACTGGCGAGGAGCCGAGGTGGCGCAGTGGTTAAATGCAGCACTGCAGGCTACTTCAGCTGACTGCTAGTTCTGCAGTTCGGCTGTTCAAATCTCACCGGCTCAAGGTTGACTCAGCCTTCCATCCTTCCGAGGTGGGTAAAATGAGGACCCAGACTGTGGGGGCAATATGCTGACTCTGTAAACCGCTTAGAGAGGGCTGAAAGCCCTATGAAGCGGTATATAAGTCTAACTGCTATTGCTATTGCTATTGCTACTCTTTGGCTCAGCATTTTGTAGCCCAAATATGCCCACCCGCTTTCTGGAGAGCTTAAATGACCTCTCTGCTAAAGGGTTTCACTTCCTGAGCAAGAGTTGCTGCTGATAGTTATGGTTGCATTTCAACTATTTTAATTTCTCCAGGTGCTCTGGCACCCTGCCTGATTTGTAACTCTGGGTTGCCGGTATTGCTACCTGAAAAAGGTATTCAGATAGAATGTTTTAGGTTTCCATGGAGGCTGTGGCTATCATTCCCCTTCAGTGTGAATTCCCCCATTTTCTAATCTAATGATTGATATTTCGGGCAGCTTTTTGCAAGCAAGAAGCATTTTGTATTTTTGTACAGGTAATCCTTGACTTACAACAATTCATTTAGTGACAGTTGCAACATCGCTATGGTGATGAGAGCCAGGATGAAGCAAAGCCCCCTTCGATGTAAGTGATGTTGAGTTGGCCACAGCCTCCCAGTCACATGACTACTCAGCCATGCCTACCCAGCTGGTCATTAGGGCAGGGCACTGATTGTTAAATTATTTGAATTCCACCACTGAATATTTACCACTTAGCCAGGAGGAGGAGGAGGAGGAGGAGGAGGAGGAGGAAGAGGAGGAGGAGGAGGAGGAGAAGAAGAAGAAGAGGAGGAGGAGGAGGGGGAGGGGGAGGAGGAGGAGGAGGAGGAGGAGGAGGAGGAGGAGGAGGAGGAGGAGGAGGAGGAGGAGGAGGAGGAGAAGAAGAAGAAGAAGAAGAAGAAGAAGAAGAAGAAGAAGAAGAAGAAGAAGAAGAAGAAGAAGAAGAAGAAACAACAACAACAACAACACCACTGGTGTTTTAATGAACACTTGGTAATCATAGAACATATAGTCTTTGGTCTATTGATTCAAGCACATCATTTAATTGGTTTCCTTGAACATAAAATGCCACAAGTTCCCTGTTAAGTAGCCTGTTACTTAATGGAACAATAATAGAGTTAAGTAACCTGAATTAAGTATACACCTCATGGAGCTGGTTAAATTGAAGAGGCATCTAAGTTAAGGTAAAAAGAATCTGTTTCATAGAGGGATATTTAAGAATTGTAAGAGTGCACTGTGAACTTCTTAATCAGGTTGTGAAAGAAAAGAGGACTTCCAATGATATACTAATGCAAATCTAAGATGTTAGTCTTAATTGCTTGGTTATATGTGCCTAGTCAGCATCCAGTTTCAAAGTTTTTTGAAGAACTTTTTGACGCCTAAATACATTAAATCCATAGTAGCTTATGCTAGTTAGTATAAATATCTAATATAGTGGAAGTATTGAATATGATATATTACTTAATTAAACTCTCAAAGGCAACTTTCATAGTGAAAAGTTTGCCCATGAATGAAGTGGCTCTCACATAATAATTTTTCACAAGTCAAATTGATATGGAATTTTTTCATGCCCACCTAAGATTCTATTTATCACTCAGCTTGTCTTTTGTCTTTTTCCCAGGCTTATTGGCTGGAAAAAGACTGCAAACAATACTGGCAGACTATCAATAAGAGGCCTAACAACATCTCCATAAACAAAGAAGACCCTGGTTCTTAAATTTTATTCATTTTGTATTTTTAATTAAGAGCAAGATCTAAATGCTTAAAATGAAATAAGTGAGCTAGTTAAATGCTGAATGAAGTATGCCATAGATGGACCAGACACAATCTGAGATTGATCTGATGCTGGGAAATTTCTGGCCTGACCTTGAAAATAATTGGCTTCTTTTTAACCATGATCTAACACATAGCTCATATGAATAAAAAATAAGAATGCATAAGAATTATGAAATATCGTAAAACATTTAAGCCAAAGGAAAGTCATTTTGTGGGGTGGGGGAGAAGTTGATTTTTGTTAAGAGGATATTATTAATGAGTTACCCAAAGTAACTTTAAAGTTAAAACTATTTTATCAACTCTAGCTATTTTATATAGTGTGGGAAACCAATTAAAATTGAATTTCAAGACAAATAGTTTATTGTACACTACGGAATCTGTGCAAAAGTTAAATCAATCTGTACTCTATTTCTGCCAGGTGGTTTTTAAATGTGACTTATCTGGTATCTTTTTCTCAGTCTCTTTGTGGGGTGGGCAGTGTGGAAGGAATCAATCTCATAAAATAATTATTTGTAAGACATTTCCAAAATATTATCTTTTAATGTTCAAAGGTTACGTGACATAGACCTTTTTCTGTGTTAATAACCATTAGCAACATCTATGGAATGCTAAGCTTGATGAGTCATTTCTACATTGCTGGCAGGGATCCAGTTCAATGGGTTTATTTGACTTCCATGTGAAAACCAAAAGCTTTTCTTACAACAAATTCTTATGCAGAGGGAACACTTTAGAACAGCGTTCTCCAACCTTTCGAGCAGAGGTCGATTCCTACCGAAATCTACCAAACCGGTTAGAAGAGGTTCCACCAGTGGACCCGGAAAGCAGGCCACACCTACAGAAGAGGTTCCAAGATTTTTTGAAACCCACCACTGGTCCTTGGATATGATTATTCTACACTCTCATGCTCATATTTATAAAACTCAGTGCCTCTGGGAAAGGTAAGGATGACTACTGCGTTTGTGGTGCAATCAGAACATTGTGTGTGTTGAAGTTGTTTTAACGCAAACCAAAGATGCCTTTTAAAAAACTTCAGCTGACTGTTATCTGCAGTTCAGCGGTTCAAATCTCACTGGCTCAAGGTTGACTCAGCCTTCCATCCTTCCGAGGTGGGTGAAATGAGGACCCAGACTGTGGGGGCAATTTGCTGACTCAATTTGCTAAAAAATCTGTAAACCGCTTAGAGAGGGCTGAAAGCCCTATGAAGCGGTATATAAGTCTAATAAATAAATAAATAAATAAATTCTCCTTTACCATCAATGATGATGTTACCTAGTTAGGGTCATGAAATCTCTGCAAGAAAACAAGCATGCTTAGAGAACACCCCTCATTTTTGAAATCTAAATGCAGGGTGTTCCACTAAAATATCTCTCCCAAAAATTTAGTTTGGAAATTCACCTACCTGGCTACCTACTTATGTTAACAGTAGAAAACCTCCAAAGTTGTTGTAATTAAAATAATAAATAATGCACAGAGTTACATTAAATCAAGAAGTGATTTTTTTTCCCTCCTAAAAAGTTGAACAGTTGAAATTTCAGGGAACTTTTCGAAAGTGATATTACGTGAAAGAAGCCAAAATAATAGTAGTGAGTGCTAAGATGGTGAAAGGAACTTCTGACGGATGTCTTCTATCTCAAAAAAACCCCATTCTTTGATTTACCAAAGTAGACTCCCCTGAGGAATGGATAAGAGTAGAAAACTACTGCAGATGTTGTCCATCATTCTATACTACAAAAATTTATAAAAGAAAAATCTGGTTATATTTGAGAAAATCAGATTTTAAAGATATATTGGAACTAATTCTAAGTAAATTGCATTATCAGGTTAATTTGCACTGGAGAAAAGTTTTTTGTAAGCTTTTGATAATATTAAAATAGGATTTTTTTGATCATAAACCTTAGATCAAAAAATCTGTACAAAAGGTGACTGCGGATTTGGGAAAAAAATGATTTGCTGAAAAGAAAAAATATGAAATATTAGAAGCTGTGCCCATGGGGTACTGACACAAATTAGTTTTTAATTAATCTATATACCTGTAAGAAGATAAATTGGGAGAATTCAGCTGTGTCTTGACCATCGGATATATGAAAATCGTTCAAACTGTGATACCAATGAAAAAAGCAAGCTTTAAAAGCATCAGCATTTATTTCACATCGCCCTACAAAGTGCCTTCTAAGCTTCCTCATATGCAAGTACTAAAAGCACACAGTGGAGAGCATTATCTCAGCTTGCAGTAATCAGTCTAAGAAGATTAAATGGTTGAATCTTCCTTTCAGTTTTGTTTCCTAAGCCGACTTTATCTTCATTCACAGCATAACCGCGGAAGACGAGTGGGAAACTTGGCAAGGAATTGTTATTCTCCTGGGTCTCATCTCTGAAGGTGCTTCTTGTTTGCGTTGCCTACTCTAGTTGCTTTGACTGTTTGGTCAAGCACACTCATTTCTTCCCTGCTTTATTTTTCCCTCCAAGAACTCATGTAATTTCTTTCTTGCATTCCCTTGCTTTGCTCTGGGTGGAAAAAAGATTAGGAGACAGCAATCCCAGCGCTTTGAAGCTCCTGCTCCAGCTGTGACAGCTTGCCATTTTTTTTCCAGCAGGAATGGAAAAAAAATGAAGGTATGGTAGATTGAAACCCCAAGAGCTTCAGGGGACTTCAGGGGATTTGGAGTGTCTTGAAGCTGCAGATTTTGACTTCAGTGTGCTACTGGGAAAAGCGAGGGCATGTTATAATTTTAATTAAACCTGTACCGTTCTGGAGCCATCGATCTGGATTGAGCTTCTGTTGTTCCCAAGGGTTAAACAACATCTCAAGAGTAGCAGATTCTTTCAATTCATTAAAGATAGATCACTGACACGGTTTCACTCATAAGTCAGTGCTCTTTCCCTTACGGAAAATTAAGGATGAAGCGAAGCTCATCACTTCCGGGACAACTGGAAATTTTTTTCTTTGACGAGGTGAAGGCCATAAAGAGAAGTCCAATCCTTGGTGTACACACTGCATTAGGGTTCACTAGTTTTCATTTCAACCACACATACCGAGATAATTGTTGATTTAATTAGTTGGGATGGGGTGATAGTGGTAACTTTATTTCGCTTTTTAAATGCATTTATTTATTCTATTATTTCAAGACATACAATTCTGGCTGAAGGGCTGCATGGAGTTTTTCACTGGCATGCCAAGCCTATTTCCGAAAAAAAAGTGGCGGTGAGCCAAAATAAAAACGTATATATTATTTTATTATGCTTACATATAAATGAAATTAAAATATATTATGATTAGCCTCCAATCATGTATTTAAATATATATTCTGACACTGCCGCATTAATTATGAAGTTAGCTGAACAATCATAAAGTCCACCAACTCTTGATTTTTTTACATTTTACATAGCTGTCCAAAAGCTGTTTAAATTTTAGAGCCGAGGTGGCACAGTGGTTAAATGCAGCACTGCAGGCTACTTCAGCTGACTGCAGTTCTGCAGTTTGGTGGTTCAAATCTCACCGGCTCAGGGTTGACTCAGCCTTCCATCCTTCTGAGGTGGGTAAAATGAGGACCCGGATTGTTGTTGGGGGGCGATATGCTGACTCTGTAAACCATTTAGACAGGGCTGAGAGCCCTATGAAGCGGTATATAAGTCTAACTGCTATTGCTATTGCTAAATTTTAAATTTTACATAGGTGATAAAGTCTAGAACCTGGACAGAGAGCACAAATAGAAAGAAGACAGTATGCTGTGGCCATGGAAATAATTTTGTTTTGCAAGTGGTAACAGCCCCATTCACCCTGTCCAGTAATAACATATATTGGAGGGTTGTAGTTTAGTTTGAGTTTATTAAATCAACACAAAGCAAATTTTAAAATGACATTTAAAAGCGATGACAATTTGTTTTAGATTTACAGAAAAATGAATGCAATCAATCAATGGGATTGTGTATCTTTCCATGTGTGCTTATAGCAGTGTTTTTCAACCTTTTTTGTGCAAAGGCACACTTTTTTCATGAAAAAAATCACGAGGCACACCACCATTAGAAAATGTTAAAAAAAATTAACTCTGTGCCTATATTGACTAAATATAAAGTAATTTTCCCACGGCACACCTTACACTATGTCACGGCACACTAGTGTGCCGCGGCACAGTGGTTGAAAAACACTGGCTTATAGTATTGTGGTTTTCTCATCAAAGCTATTTTCAATTTTTCTAAACTTAACAGGAAATTTTATCAGATAGTCCCTTCCCCTCAAGGATTTTAGTATCCTTGGTTGATATATTGAGAAATTAATATTTTTAGCCTTTGAGAATGGCACTCAAATACCTCTGCAGTCCAAGAGGTCAGCCTTCATTCTGTAGCATAAGTCAAAAATGCCTTTGAGGCTAATTTATTTCCTGCTGCTGGTTATGTAGTCAGTACAGCACAGAACTGTTCAGTATAGAAGTAATGAAAAAGAAGAACAAATCTTAAAGTCCCCAGCATATCATTTTGAAGAGACTGTAACCCCCTCTAATATATGTTCTATTATTGACTTGCCCAATTCCTCTGATTAAGTTCTTCTAAAAATAAAATCTGAAGGTTTATCACCTAGCTTATTGACTATATATGAACCTCTCTCTTACTGCTTGTGGCTTTTCTGATTTCAACTGACCTATAGAAAAAGTTACATCACTCACTGTTTTATATTGTATCATGTATGGCAACTTAATCTTTTGTATGGATTTAGAAAGCATGGTGAATTACCTGAATCATATTTATAGTGACCATTCCCCCCTTTCATATTTTTGTTTATTTTTCTTCTTCTTAGTCCTATTGAGCAAAGTTCACTTGGAAAGATCATTTTCCATCCAGACGTTATCCTTTGCTTGCCATGATAGTTGTCCTTGATAAAATTCATTTTCCCCCTTTGTTAAGTGAAACTTTTAAGATCTTTCATGGTATTTTCTTTTATTGATGGAAAGAAACCATAACAATGTTGATGATCATAAAATTAACAATGATAATGATTGTAATTATAGCAAGAGCAATAGCAGTTAGACTTATATACCGCTTCATAGGGCTGAAGCGGTTTACAGAGTCAGCATATTGCCCCCAACAACAATCCGGGTCCTCATTTTACCCACCTCGGAAGGACGGAAGGACGGAAGGCTGAGTCAACCCTGAGCCGGTGAGATTTGAACAGCCGAACTGCAGAACTGCAGTCAGCTGAAGTAGCCTGCAGTGCTGCATTTAACCACTGCGCCACCTCGGCTCTGAATTAAGAGAATTAATTGTATAAGAGAAACACTGCCTATTTTAAATCATAGAAGCCAATGTGGAAAAAACATGCACCCACTTGGACTGTAAAAAAATACAAAAAGGAATTATAAAAAATATATATATTAAAGGCTAGTTGTGGCCAATTTCATATACATAATATAAATAATCCATATATAAAATATAAATTCCTTCCTACTGACCAACAGCATTTGGAAGATGACCACTAATTTAGTTCATTTTAGAACTGTGAGATTACAGAATTGGAACTGCTGTACAAGTCAAGTCCAGCATGATGCTTGATATAGGAATCTAAATTAAAGCCTTCGTGATAGATGGCTCCAGCCTTGCCTTAAACCCATCATAGGAAGGAAAGCTTACTATCTCTCTGGATAATTGTTTTTGTCAAGCTACTTTTGAAAGAGGCACTAGGGACATGCATTGAAGATAAGGTTCTGATTAGCTACTAATATTATAGCTGTATGCCAGCAAGATGGGGATTGCATAAGGACCCTTGAATGGACAAATCAGAAGTGTCCATGTTTAAATGGAAAGATTAGTGTTTCCTAAAAGGTATAAAAATATTTTTGAGATAAAAATCAACACTAAAGTCTGAGTTGTTCAGTATCCGTGTGTTTATTTAGAGCCGAAGGAACAATGTCACAAATCATAACCCAAACACTTGTCACCTCCCTTGATTTTTATTTACTTATTCATTAATTCATGCATTCTATTTTTATCCCTCTGAAATCTCAGGACTCTCAACAGTTGCAGTAGAAATAACAATGACTTCAAACGACATCCAGGACGGAGCACCAAAACAAAGTAGGAAAGAATAAGAACAAGAGGCACAAGGGATGTGACTAAAAGCCTGTTTGAAAAAGTTAGCTGTGTTTATATGGAGGGGAGAGGCAATGTGGTCTCAGTGAGAAGTCTATTCCATAGCATTAGTGTTGCTACAAAGAAGAAGCACCTTCTAAATCTAGCTTCTCTGACGTTCTGGAAATGTCGGACCACAGCAGGGGTGGGTTTCAGCCGGTTCGCACCGGTACGGATGTACCGGTTGGTGAAATTTAGTGTGCCGTCCCTTATCCCTTCTTCCTGAGGCCCGGTACCGGAAAGCTCTCTCTCCTAGCCTGCCCCATTGCTCACTTGCCCCACCCATCCACACCATGCTTGCCCCACCCACCCACTTCCTTTGCCTGCCCAGCCGAGGTTCCGAGGCTGCAGGTGGCAGGGGAGTTGGGGGGGAATGCTGCCCATTTGCCTGCCCACTCCAAAAGCAACCGGGCAGGCCCTGGGATGGTCAGCAGCCCACGTGCCACTGCAATATGACTGCTCTGGGGGTGCAGCAACTGCCCAGATGTGGATGCAGCTGGTAACAGGACGCGGAGGAGAGGCAAAGTGTTCTGAGGTCAGTGAATTGGTGGGGAGGTGGCACAGGACTGGAGGTGGCAGGGAGACAGGACATCAAGGCCACCCTGGGTGCCTGCAATGGGATGCAGCAGCTGCTGGGCGGCTGCTCCTTTGTGCCCCGTTGCCAGCAGCAGTTGGCTTTCTCCTGCTGATCCTTCCTCTCCAGGAGTCCGGACAGGCCCTGGGTCGGTCAGCAGCCCGTGTGATGCTGTGGGGTGCAGCCAGGATCGCTAAGGATTGCTAAGAGAATGCCAACTGCAGCTGGGAGTGTCCCCAAGTTGGTGAGATGGTGGGAAGGTTGCGTGGGGCTGGACTGGATGTGGCAGGAAGGCAAGCGTCGAGGCTTCCAGTGAGAAAAAGAATATCCCATCATCCCGCCGAGAGGTAGAGGAAGCAGGTCTTGGAAGAGACCTTCTGTCCCCCTCCAGAGAGCCCATGCCAAAGGAGAGGAGGCGGGGCTGGTTTGAATGCGGGCGAGCAGGCAGTTTAGTGGCCCGCCTTCTTTGCTTGTTCGGGCGGGTGGAGAAAGGAGGCATGCAATAGCTGAGGGCAAAGGTGCTCCCCCTGGTGGCAGGGGTGCTTTATCACAAGCCTCCTTTTTTTCTCTGCCTGCCCGAATGAGCGAAGGAGGTGTTGGCCCCAAACCACCCGCTTGTCCGCATTCAAACCAGCCCACCCCCTTTTCTCTCCCGGCATGGGCTCTCTGGAGGGGTAGAGAAGGTTCAGTTCCAGCTCCAGCAACAACAGGACATGCTTGGGGAAGGGAGAGCCGGAACCGACTGCCTGGGATTGTGCTTCAGCCGCCGCTGTGAAAATATCTGTTTTCCAGCTGCAGAAGGGAAGGAAAGAAGCTTCTTGAACGACAAGAGCTGAGGTGGCGCAGTGGCTAGAGTGCAGTACTGCAGGCCACTTCAGCTGACTGCTATCTGCAGTTCAGCGGTTCAAATCTCACCGGCTCAAAGGTTGACTCAGCCTTCCGTCCTTCCGAGGTGGGTGAAATGAGGACCCAGACTGTGGGGGCGATATGCTGACTCTGTAAACTGCTTAGAGAGGGCTGAAAGCCCTATGAAGCGGTATATAAGTCGAACTGCTATTGCTATAACGAGAAGCAAGATGTCTTTAAGAAAAAAAGCAAAGAAGTCCAGTTTTGAAAAGGCACCATTGTTCATCACTAATTGTTCAGAGATATATATCAGTGTGAATGAAGATACAGTCATTCACACTCATTTATCAGTGGGGCAAGCAGAGAGGCATGAGTTGTAATGAGTTAGAATACTGGGAATATGTGCTATTCATCCCACATTTTAAGATAGCTGCCCATTGATATTAATTTAGGATAATAAAGGAGACAATAAACGAAGAAAGTTTACCAAAAAGGATAGTGTTCAGTAGTCATCCACTGTATTCTTTCACACTGTTCCTGTAGCAGTCAGGGGAAAGTAATTTGTTGTTGGTGACATAGGTCACAAGTCTGCTTCTGTGTTCGGATCATTGCACTGCAGAGCTGGGGTTCAGAAGCTGCCAGTGATATCTGAGAAGAATTTCAAAAGATTATTTGACATGAAGCTTGTCATTGCCCTTGTGTCAGCTCGTAGCGCTCAAGACCTATGCTGGATTTCTATAATCCAGAGTTTATAAATACCTACAGTATATGGGAGCTGTAATTCCCACCTCTGCATTACATACATCACTTATATCAGTAGCTTGTAAATAGAACATCTTATAAATAGCTACTTATTATAAGTACGGAAGAGGGAGTGGATATAAAACCCCAGGATTTCTCTTATCTGCTCCTCTTATGTATTCAGACTGTCCCAATGAAGTTCTTTTTGTGTAGATGTTTTGTGAAATGTCAGAACTGACGCTTGAAAATAAAATAAAAAACTGTAGAATTATGCCTTATACATAAATGAAATTCCTTCCCATTGTGTTTCCCATTGTGCTTATTTGGATCCGGACCTAAGCATGATAAAAACAAGGCGGAATGGAGGTGATAGTGAATAAGCTGGAAACACAAATAAATGAGAACAAAAAGTCTTTTTTTTTTCAAAATAGGATTAATGAGCATACATATGTTGGAAACAGATACCTTTCCTTAACTTAATTTTTGTAGGTGGATGATGGTAAATCTTCAATAAAAGCTCTGACTTTACTTGAATTTTATTCTCTTAGCAAAAGGTGGAAAAAAAACCCCGAAACAACCTTCTGTACTTTGAATAAAATAAGAGAAAGTTGTATTCTCTATTACAAGTAGAAAACTTTGTCTCCAAAGAATGAGTGCATTCCACTCTTTTTGTTCAAAATCCAGTGACAGGATGGTGGAAATTCACTGAAGCACAAGAGCCCTCTTCTGTTGCCTTGCTCAAGTTTTATGCTGAAGGCAAAATGTTGCTTTAACTCTGTTATCTGGAGAAATTTCCTGACACCCACACATTGGACAAGGGATAATTTTCTCATTATTTTTCACATTTCTCTTTCTGGTACAAGAGCCTATCTGTTCGAAAGTTTCTGTCTCCTGTTAGGTTTGCATTAAAAGTTTCATTAATAGTAATATTAAGTTTCCATAGAAACTGGGAAACCAACTGGAAGCAAAGTGAAGCTATGTCCTTCTTTTATATTAACCAAGTGGCTGCCTTGCATGGGGACGCAGTTGAGTGATAATGGGAAATGGAGAGGAAGGGTAAAGGTATGCTAAGACTAACAGGATTGGAAACTCCAAAATATGGAGATAATTCAGATTCCTCAAGACTAGTGGTGCTACATGTAGAATGTAAAAACCCAGCCAAGCAACACCAAAACCATACAATAGTCATCTTATGTCTGTCTGTCTCTGTCTGTCTGTCTGTCTGTCTGTCTCTCTCTCTCTCACTCACAGAGAGACAGAGACAGAGACAGAGACAGAGACAGAGACAGACAGAGACAGAGACTCATATAAGTTACACCTAAGCTCAATTTAGGTTTAGGTTTATTAGATTTATATGCCGCCCTTCTCCCAAGGACTCAGGGCAGCGTACAACATTAAAAGAAACACATAATACAAAAGTTAAAAAGAAATTAAATAGGATATCCCAAACAAACCCAATTAGAATTGACAATAACATTTTTTTAAAAAAGAATTTGAATTAAAATTGACAATAATCAATACTTTGATTTGTTTTGTTCAGGCCAGGCCGGCTTGCTGGAAAAGCCAACTTTTTAGGGCCCGTCAGAAGGACCGGAGGTCGGGGATTATACGAAGCTCCGGGGGCAGCTCATTCCAGAGGGAAAGCGGCTCCCACATGAAAAGCTCAGTAAATATTGCAATATATAATGCAACAGTGCATAGATATGAGCTTAGCCAGCCTGTGAGACCCGAATAATAGGGTATTTAGCTTGGTATATGTAGCACAAGGACTTGTTCCATGCATTTCAACTGCTGTAATTTTAAGAATCAGCCTTATTGCTAGGTCTAGAAAAGTTTGCTGTCTTTTACAGCTAGAAGAGGCCAGCCTTTCTCCTGTCCATCGGGAATCCAATTAAGGGCAGGCTGCAAGGTGCCAAGTTTGAAGACTAAGGAACTTTTGTCAGCGTCCGACTGCTGCAAAGTTAGTCAAAGTCAAGTTGACAACTCAGCCAACACAGAGCCATTAATCTTAGAGAAAAGAGCACAGACAAGAATCAGGACAAAGTCCAGGGACTTTCAGGGAACGAGATGGGATTTGGAGTACAGCAGCAATCTGTAGCTGACATTATTTCTACTCCCTGATTACTTTGCATCTAAGGGAGAAAAAATTCACACTCAGCTTTTTTTTCCTTTTGTATGTGTGCAGGTGTGTGTGCGCTTTTGAGTAAGTTCTGGCTCCTTGAGTTTGCCTGGACAAATTCTTGCAGCTTCTCAGTTTCCAGTCTAGTGTCTTGACCACCACACCAAACCAGCTCTCCAGTTAATGTTCAGCTATGACAAAATGCTGAATAATCTCTCTCTCTCTCCCTCCCTCCCTCCCTCCCCCCCTCTCTCTGTGTGTGTCTCTCTCTGTCTCTCTCTCTCTGTCTCTCTCTCTCTGTCTCTCTGTCTCTGCCACTGTCCCTGTATTACAACTAATTATGTGGCAATATTTTTTTTAAAAAAATACATCTCACTATAACAAAGGCCCTCTCTATAAGAACATGTGAGAGCTGTGATCCTGGAAAGAATAGGTTTTGGTAATTAAATTACCTACCAATATGCACATTTATAAACTATACTTGGTTCCTGTTGACTACATAAATGTGTCATAGTATTTTTATTGCCAATAAAAGAGTGTCTACTCTCTGATTAATGAATCCAAAATAAGGAAACACTTTCAGGAGCTTTGAATTTCCAAAAATAAAAATTTATTGGTACACCATTTTGGTACTGAAGAAACAAAACCAGCTCTGGTTTTCCCGTGCAAATGTTTGGCTAGTTAAACAATAGCTTCCTCTCCCCACACACACAACTAGGTGATCACATTGTCCAAACATAAGACATCCTTTTGTTATTGGGAGTAGTCTATCTCTTTCTCAAGCACCTACAGTGATGATCTGGAGGGTTGTAAGGTCTCATGATCCGATGTGGCGCAGTGGTTAGAGTGCAGCACTGCAGGCTACTTCAGCTGACTGCAGTTCAGCAGTTCGGCTGTTCAAATCTCACTGGCTCAGGGTTGACTCAGCCTTCCATCCTTCCGAGGTGGGTAAAATGAGGACCCGGATTGTTGTTGGGGGCAATATGCTGACGCTGTAAACCGCTTAGAGAGGGCTGAAAGCCCTATGAAGCGGTACATAAGTCTAACTGCTAACTGCTATGATCCATGCACACATTCTCAGCCTTCTGTTTTTCCCTTCCCTGCCCCCAGTTCATTGGCAAATTGAAAAGCATTAAGATTTGAAAGAAGCAAAGCAATTCAGTCTTGACAAAGAGGTTGCCAACAATACAAGGTGTCCTTGTATTTATGTTGCCAACAATGGAGTGATTGCCACCTTTGGGCATTTTTTTTTAAACTTTCCAGTATAAGCTCTGGATTTGTAGGTGTTGCAATGTGCTTGCAAGAGGGAGGGATTGCTGCAATGTTTGACCCTTTTCATATTACACATATTTATACTAAAAAGGAAGACCACAGAATGAATTATCCACAATGACACAGCACAGCAGAAGCAAAAAAGCCTTTCTCACCCACTGTCACAGATTCCTGTAATCCCTATCCCAAACATCGTGCAAATTCTATTTTATACCCAGCTTTGGAATTAATGTGATGACAATGAGAACATAGACTGCAATTTATAGGGGGGGGGGGAAATCATTTCAAATGTCAGAATTCATTCTTTTTCTACTGAAGTTTTATTTCTTCAATTTCCTTAAAATTGATAATCTGGAATTCCTTTAGAATTAGACATCGACTATTATAATTTAATTCACAGTAAGAAGGGGACAGAAGTAGAAGACTAGTAGAAATACTAAATGCAGAATATTTGGAATATATCTCTTGAAGGTGCAGACAAGGAATTGTGGTGTTCCCCAAGAGGTGTAATATCTCAAAACCTGAAGTCTGCATGAGAAAATAAAATAAAATTAGAGAGATTGGGGGTTGCTGCAGCAATGCACTATTTCTCATTTTGGAGTAGATGAAATAATTGTCTGATCTGATATAAGTCTATTTCCTAAAGTTGTTTCTGTTGAACATGCTGCTGTGCTATCGTGATCGTGAATAAAAATCCACAAGGCACAATGGATCCAAGAATATGGAAAAGTCTAACATACTAAAAGGATAATTCTGTTGAAGGATCCTAAAATAATTGCAAGTTGGGCATGAACATCAACAAGAACATCCTTAAAGTATTTGTATGCCCAGATGGATTGTGGGGAGGGGGTATCCCGTTGTAAGTAGACTTATATGAATACCACTACAGTTTGTCTTCAGTGAGATAGATTGTGGCGCAAAGCTGTTTCCTCAATGGGATCTGCAAATCAACTGTTGTGAAACTGAAAAGTTCAGTGATGGGAGGAAAATCTGTGATATCATCATCATCATCATCATCATCATCGTCATCATCATCACCGTCATCATCCTTCTGCCATGATCTAGACAAAATCCTATGAAAGATGACATGTATAGTCATATGTTTTTGAGAAGGAGAATACCACTGCCTCAAAAACAGTTTATACTTGTTTGGAAACAACTTTCAGTTTATGGGAGAAAAGGACCTGAAGAAGATAAAAAGCAAAACAAAAATAAAAATTCACCAGCAGCAATTTTTGATTACAAGTCTCTAAGTTAACCTCTTGTCATATTGTCTATTGTTGCAAAGAAACTTCACTTCCATAGATCAAGGGTGAATAACTCTGGATTGCTGTTGCTTTCAAATCCCATAGGATATATTTCAACATGTGTACCACACAACCCAGAATGATTCTGAAACATGTTTTGCATTTAATGTAAAAAAAAGACCATAAAATGCAGGGTAGAATGTTGCTATCCCCACCCTTCCATTCCATCCCTCTCCAGAAAATTACTATTACTTAACCATCTTATATCCGTGACTGAAAATTTGTTCATACTTCATGAAGAAAGATTCCTTAGTACCTTCCCTTGTGCACGGGTGATACTGTTTTACATTTTTATGTAGTAGTTTAAGCATTTATGTAATGGCATTCCATATTATTGGTTTGGATAACAAAATATTCTTTCTACATTTTAATTTTTTTTTCTCCCTCTGCAAGTACTCTGTGTTGTTTTCTCAACCACTCAACATTCAGGCCAGAGTTCCATTCCATACCATTATTATTACATAATAAGTGACAAGTCGTCATCCTTTATTTTTGTTTTCCTAAATCTGTTTCATATCTTCAAACCGTATGATTATTCGGATTGGTTTATGACACATGGGTGGGACGGTTTCAGATCCAGCTTCACATGCAAATTAATGCAGGAAACAAAAACAGTGACTGAAAGATTTCATCTTTGAAAGCTGAGCCGAATATTCTCTGATACATCTGGGGTAAAAAATTAAATGTCATTCAATTCATGATTATTTTTTCCTCAGAGAAGACACTGCTATGGCTGAATCTTAGAATATTTTAGAATAAGATTAAGTTTCTTTGGATGATGTTTTGATAGTTTTATCTTTATTTTTCATGTTTTACAAATTGTATTGTGATTTCTTTGATTGTAGTCCAGTAAGCATGATTTTGAGTCAGAAAGCATACTAGCTTAACTTGCTATTATTATTCACAGAAGTTTATTTTCTGTTAAATTGAATGATAAAAGTTTATGGAAGAGCAAGAGGCATATATAGTAAATAATATAGTGTTCCAGGAAAAAAAATAGGACAAATCTTTCCAATTCTTTACTGTAATTCTAAAATAAGAGGATTCTATTCTGTTAATTGGAATATTAAATCTTCAACCCAATATCCCCTTACTGAGAAGTAAATGCCATTAAACAGAGTGGGATTGGTTTCTGAAAAGCAAAGCAGAATTAAACTTTGTTTTCTGGATAAAACACTGTCATGTGATTTTATGGCTGAAAAATAGATGGATGTCAAACTTTTGGGGTAGGAGAAATCAAGAAAGAGACATTGCTGTGATTCCAGAAATGTTGTTCACTGCTTATTGTTGTAATGTAACAAAATCTTGAAAGCCTATCAGAGTTTCTACCCCATTTTATATCAAACAAAATCAGAGTGGGGTTATTTTGCGTTAACTTTCTCAAGTTTTCACTTTTTCTCAGGACTGAATCATTCTTCCTGAAAATTCTCCCTTAATTGTTGTCTCATTGCTTCCTCATTCTGAAGGCCAGGTACACACACTTCCAGAAGAAGGGAATAGCCACTTCTGCCTTGTTGCCAGGAAAACTACAAAGAATTGTTAGAAACTGAGCTTGATCTGAAGATTTATGGTGTACTCCTATGCTATGCTAGGAGAGTAAAAGAAAATTAGAACAAAATGGGATGGAAAAAGAATTTGCCTCTTCTTATTACAAGAATGTTACTCTTGATTTGGTAATTGGAAAAAGAAAGATACTGTGGAATCTCTTCTATGCAATCTAAATGTGCAGTAGATCTTCATTGCTTGTAAGTATAGGATAAATGTGAAATACATTGTGATTGAGCTCAGTGGGTCAAGCACTAAACAACTAGGACGGAAGTAAATGTCGGTGCTAAACATATAGTGCTACACATAATTTGTCATAGCAGGTGACTATAAAATAGCCAGGCTCATCCGTAGGTTCTAACTGGCATTCTGGCATTTATGCCAGATGACTTATGACAATCAAATAAATTTTACAGCTGGCTGGCTGGCTCCTACCTTTAAAAAAGAATTAGATCCAATGTTCTTTGTAAAAAATCTGTGTGGCATAACCGTTGAGAGTGAATATTATTCACTGCAACGAACATAAGGTTTCTTGTCTATTTTTGCAACAGCAATAATACTAATTTCTAAATATTGTGTTGAAATCTGCCTTCCAATTTTCAAAGTTTCACAGAAGGAGCTCTACGTTCAACAACTTCACATACAAGATGAAAGATGCCTTTCCACGTTCGCCCTCTAAGGTGTTAAACGCCATCATTTGCCAGGCATTCCCCTCTTGGATTTTAACAAGTCAAGTCCTGCACAAAAAGAATTAACAGACGTAGATTTGACATCAGGAGTCATAACAAAGATAAAGTAATATGAGAATATTTTACCCTCCCTGGACAACTAATTACAGATTTCAAGATTGCTAGTTTATAACAATGAAACAGCATCAGTGTTGGAAAATGAGGCTTTGCTGGACAAAGGCTACAGGCTAACTCAAAAGGTCTTCATAAACAAAAGAGATGTTTAGCAAATTGCTGTGGATAATTGATGAGAAACTTGTATTCTGCCTCACATATTGCCTGCTGCTTCTTCGTAACTACCCTTTATGTCCCCGCCGCAACTCATTCCTATTTAACAACTACATAAAATTTCACCGCTCCATGTACGTATCTAAAATAAAGCTACAATTCATGAAATCTTACATGTTTTTTAATAGCAATAAATAGCAATAGCAGTTAGACTTATATACCACTTCATAGGGCTTTCAGCCCTCTCTAAGCGGTTTACAGAGTCAGCCTATCGCCCCCCCACAGTCTGGGTCCTCATTTCACCCACCTCGGAAGGATGGAAGGCTGAGTCAACCCTGAGCCGGTGAGATTTGAACCGCCGAACTGCAGATAACAGTCAGCTGAAGTGGCCTGCAGTACTGCACCCTAACCACTGCGCCACCTCGGCTCTAGATTGGTGGGCTTTTTATAAAATCTACTTGCCTAAAAAATGTGCTACCAGAGTTCTGATTTGGGGAAGGAAGGGGGCAATTTAATTCTACTCCTCCTTCAGTGACCCTGAACACTGTCATTGAAAAGAGAACAAAGCAATGATGCTTGCCTTTCCGGGCAACATTTCCTACAATAAAAAGAAAAAAATCCCTACTGAGAATGAGAATGAGACTTAGCAAGTTGAACTACCTGGAGGAGAGCCTTCTCTGTGGCTGCTCCGACCCACAGTGGAGATTCGAACCCTCACCACCCTCCAGGCCTTCCGAAAAGCCCTTAAAACCTGGCTGTTCCGACAGGCCTGGGGCTAAAGAGTTTTTGCCCCCCTTCTTGAATGGTATGGTTGTTGTGTGTTTTTAAATTTTGTATTGTTATGTCTCATCTTTTTCTCCCCCTGTCTGTACCTCCTTTCCCTGATTGAATTGTGAGCCGCCCTGAGTCCCCTTTGGGGAAAAGGGCGGCATATAAATGTAATCAATCAATCAATCAATCAATCAACTGAGTACCATGATCCCTATGGTTAATTGCTGTGGTAAAAGCATTATGGAACAAGATTTCTAAGAAAAAAAGAAGGCGATACAATTTTCTCTTTCCTCCTAGTAATCCCCTGTTATCATGGAAGGGGAAAAAACGAAATTAAACACTCTAATTTGGAATATTCAAAATCAGAGTATGATCATTGATACCCATTCATAGCTGTAAAGAAAAAAAGCCTACTGCTTTTGTAGGGTATAAATGGTTTTAGTGCTATGTCACAAATGCTTACACTTACAATTCAAACTGTTTCTGCCCTGTGCTCCTATCAGCTTGATTGTAAACTAACTTAAGAAAAACCTATTTAGATTCAAATGTTTTAGCAACAGTAGTCTGCATTGCATGCTACTAATCCTTCCATTGGGCAGTTCTGCTGCTGTGCCCACTTCCTTTCTCTTTTAGGAAAGAAATGACAAATTGTGTCCTTTCCTCTGGTGACTTTTCCTGTATTTATACACCAGTTTTGTGGGTCTATAAAAGGGATGTGGTGGCTCAGTGGCTAAGAGGCTGAGCTTCTTAGAAAGGTCGGCAGTTCAGCAGTTTGAATCCTTAGCGCCTCATAACGGGGTGAGCTCCCAGCTTCTGCCAACCTAGCAGTTCGAAAGCACGTAAAAACTGCAAGTAGAAAAATAGATAACAGAGCTCTATGCACCTTCGGTATTTAGTCATGCTGGCCACATGACCATGGAGACGTCTTCAGACAGCGCTGGCTCTTCGGCTTTGAAATGAGGATGAACACCACCCCCTAGAGCTGGAAATGACTAGCATGCACGTGTGTGGGAACCTTGTGGGTTTATGGGCTTTGCACTACGTAGGAGCACCCTCTTTTTCAAGTGACTAGAATCACAGTTATGTCTTTGAACATTAAAAAAAAAGAATGGCTTGAAGCCTTCTAAATTGCTAAGTGAAGATCATAACCATCACGCTATTTCAGCAGCCATCACGGGATATATACAAAATTAGATAAAAATTGGCTTCAGGTGAAGGGGCAGTTTTTTTTTAAATAGCTAATAAGCTACATGCAAACCACTGAAATGCTCTAGCTCAGACAAACAGTAACACTTGTAGTGATAAATATAGTTTAGAAGGGACACAGAGATTGCAAACTTTGAAAATGAGTGGGAAATTAATAAAGGAAATGTGGTCCATTTTTGTTCATCAGAAATATTAGGAGCCGAGGTGGTGCAGTGGTTAGGGTGCAGTACTGAAGGCCACTACAGCTGACTGTTATCTGCAGTTCAGCGGTTCTAATCTCACCGGCTGCGGTTTAGCGGTTCTAATCTCACTGGCTCAAGGTTGACTCAGCCTTCCATCCTTCCGAGGTGGGTGAAATGAGGACCCAGATTATTGGGGGCAATATGCTGACTCTGTAAACCGCTTAGAGAGGGCTGAAAGCCCTATGAAGTGGTATATAAGTCTAACTGCTATTGCTACTGCTATATGTTTGTCCAGCCAGACAACCAGACAGTGCAGATAAGCCCATCATGTAATACGTCGTCTTTGCTTACAATGTACTTTAATATTTTTTTTTCTCTTTTTTAACGGAATGAAACTTCAAACTTCCTTTCTTTGAAGTACCACATTTCTTTTTGATGTCCCACTCCGGGAGTCATCTATAAAGGGAGAAGCTTGGTAAGTACATTGCCTTCAAGATATCAAGTTGAAAATCGTGACAGCCGAATCAAGCCTCCGCTGTTCTCAGGCAGTTCTGGTTCACTGAATGAATCTATGGAGAAAGAGTGACTGGAGCAGAGGTCAGCCTTGTGCTGTCATTATTTTTACTACATGTTTCACTAGCATAGTTGTGGCACGTGAAACTCTTCCTGAGGCTGGCAGAAGAAGCTACGTATGTAAATAACAAAGTGTTGCACTCTTCCAGGTAGGTCAGGCAACATACTTGACAATATAGTAAATAGAATGGCGTGTGGTCACTAAAAAAAACATATTCTTTAGCTTAAAAATTATCTGGTGTGACATTTTATTAGATGTCTTGGAAGAAAAGACTAACACAAAGCAAAGTGTGGAGATGTAGGCAAGGAATAACAACAAGTCCTTCATGTAAATGCAAGTTGCGATGTCATTGACCGGAGTTAGAAGGACGTTCAAATACCCTGGAAATAAGAATAGGCATAATAGCATTTTAAATACATTGTGGAAATTCTGTTATAGGGTCAACCAGAAATAGAGAGGTAGATAAGACAGGACAAATTGGATGAACGAAGACCAGGGAGATCTGCAACAAAAATAGCCACATCACATTATTGGGCTCATCTAAAGTAGAATCCTGAAAGAAAAGGCTGCATTTTGTCATGACATTTCCCCCTAATTTGATCTTTAGCAATATAGACATAGTTTCTCAAGTTCCATGGGCCAAATCTGTGATCTAATAAATACCAGAAAATCAATCAAAAGTATATTTTTGCCCTTTTGCCGCTTCAGAATCAGTTTACAGATGGCTCAGGTTCACCTCTCTACCCACATTGCCACAAACGAAGAGCCATGGTGGGGCAGTGGTTAAAATGCAGTATTGCATGCCAACTCTGCCCACAGCCTAGAGTTTGATCCTTAACAGGCTCAAGTAAAATGAGGAACCAGATTGTTGGGGGAAATATGCTGACATTGTAAACCACCCAGCGGGTGTTGTAAAGCACTATAGAATGGCATATACTAAGGGCTATAGATATTGCCTCTGTGAAATTAAATGAAGAAAGGTCCAATCTTTTAGGAAGTAACCACTAGGAATTGCTGAAGTCCTGAGAATCAAACCTAGTTCCTCTGAAGCCAACGTCTTTCAAAACAAGCAATAAGCTTATCTAGTCCCCTCCTGGCCCAATGCCTGATCAATAGCTGTGGCAATATCAATTCCATTGCCACAGCTTTGCCAGCTGTGGCATCTTGCTGTGGTTCATGCTTTGAAGCAGGTGAGGGCAATCTCCTTTGCTAATATTAGAACGGTTTTCATTGAAATCAAAGACCAGCTGCAATGCTCACTGAGTCAATGACTATCAAGTTGGAACTGCCAAGACTAATTGCATTAGTAAGCTGTGTTGTGTTATGGAGGCTGGCCAAATTGTATACTTATAGAGAGACAACGTCAGCCAATGTTGGCAGCCGTCTTTCTGTTCTTGCATCTTTCATTCCAAATCAATGAGGCCAGAGATGCCGGCATTTAGCCAGTCTAATTTCTACCACCTCAATCTTTCTTTCTTTCTTTCCTCCTTCCCTTCTTTCTTTCCTTCCCTTCTTTCTTCCCTCCCTTCTTTCTTTCCCTCCTTCCAAAATGCAATATCTGTGCCCAGAGCATGACTCGAAGAGTGGTCTAGAACAGATGCTTATATATTGTTTCACAAATAGTAATTTTCTTCCACTTTCATTGCCTTCCAAGCATTGTCTTTTCTGGAAGGATACCTGTCCTTGTGGTTCTTCTTTACTTAAGTTCTGTAATGAAGTCTCTATGTATCTCTGACCTTCCCTAATTCTCGACTTCATTATTGAACTTATGGAAAAGCAAAGTGTTTCATAAAAGAGAGGTGTTAAGGTGGCTACTATAAAGTGTAGAATAAATCTAAGAAAATTAAACAAACTTAAGGGGTTGAGGCTGTCTAGGTTATTGGTCTTGACAGCTAAAACACTGGAGAAATATCCCAATGAAACAACTAACAACCGAAGAGTATTGATATGTGCATCTTTATTCTATTAAAGAAAAGAAAGACAGAAACCTCCACAGAAAAGTGCAGGAACAATGGCATAACAGAGAAGCTGAGGTGTGTTCAGCCAGTTCTGACAGGTTCTGGAGAACTGGTAGCAGAAATTTTGAGTAGTTCGGAGAACCGGCAAATGCCACCTCTGGCTGGATCTGCCCCAATCTATTCGCTGTCTCCCGAGTCCTAGCTAAACAGAGCTAGAAAGCAGATTGGTGGAGTGGGGAGGGAATGGGAATTTTGCAGTATCCTTCCCCTCATAATTACAACAATTAAGAAACTCAATAAATGTTCAATGTCACAAATGATCCAGGAAACAGAATTGGCTATGATACTATCATTGAGAGTGTGTGAAGATGAATTAAAGAACAAATGTAAACACAATTTTATTTTTTTATAACTACATAGCCATGTTTATAAAAGCCTGAAGTACATTTTGTCTAGTTTCATATCCGCTTTTGGTGTTAATGTATCCCAGGGTTTCTTAAATTTATTCTATTAACATATTGTCCTATGCAGCTGAGACAAACAGAAATCAAGGCAGTTACAAGTTTGGGAATTTAATTGGCTTGTGATAATTATTTCAACAGAAGCCAAGACTGAGGGAACAGCAGGCTGTAGAGAACCAGAGAGGCTCCAACAAAAGAGTCCTTGTCATGTAAATTATATCAATGGCGCAAGACCTCTTGCTTGAAGAGATAAAGAAGAAAGGGCAGGTTTTTCTCAGAATGAGCCATTGAAAAATATCTAGAGGAATCTACAGAAGCATCCTAAGGTTGAGCCAAGTACCAGTAACAGAACAAGAGTTAGAAAAATCAAAGGAATACCAGTCGGGGAAACAGGAGGGTTGTTTCAACAAGAGAAGGTGTCTCAAGGACACTTTTATGTAGCTCCAGCTCCTAGCATTGCCTAATTAGAGCAGCTGATGTCCCCTCCTCTTCAGATGTCATGCTGATCTCCACAGCTTGGCCTTTTTAAACTGGGAGCATGATTTAAGGTTTGGCACTTTCCCAAGAAAAGGCTGTGACTCTCATGCTATCAGAAATCAGCAACACCCTGAGCTGTGTTTGATTCATCACACACAGAGCTGGTCGGCTCCTTAACTGAAAGCTGAGAGTCCTCTTCAGGATCAGAAGTGTCCATAATGCACATTTAGGAGTGAGAAATGTATATTTCAAAATATATTCTAATAACTGCATGTTGTATATTTTAAACAGAGGGTAGTGTTGTGCAATCATTTCAGACCAAGAACATTATTGCTGAATGGACTACAGGATATACAACAACGCTATGTGCTCAATAATAGATTTTAATTTCAGAGAAAATAAAATATGTACATTGTGGTTCTAATTCTAGGGTTTTCCCATAAGTATTAAGATGCTTAGATAAAGGCACATTAAGTTCAGGCCAGATAAGATAGATAATCAAAACCGATAAGATCGCATAGATTAGGCCTCCTCCGAATCCCATCAGCCAGCCAGTGTAGACTGGCAACTACCCGGAGGAGAGCCTTCTCGGTGGCTGCTCCGACCCTCTGGAACGAACTCCCCGTGGAGATCTGGACCCTCACCACCCTCCAGTCCTTCCGCGCCGCTCTTAAAACTTGGCTATCCCGGCTGGCCTGGGGTTAATGACTTTAACCCCTACTCGAATTGTATGACTGTTGAGTTCTTAAATAATGTAGTGCCTTTTATGTTGTAAATTGTTTGTCCTTCCCCCCCCCCTTTTGAACTGTGAGCCGCCCTGAGTCCCCCCAGGGAGAAGGGCGGCATACAAATAAAGCGAAAATGAAAAATGAAATGAAAATGAAATGAAAATGAAAAAACAACAACAACAACAACAACAACAACAACAACAGAGTAGGTCTTTTGGACAAGAGAAGGAACACACTAGCTATCCAGATTGCAAAAAGTTATTTTAGAAACTAGGAGATTATGAGTTCTAGTCCCACCTTAGGAATCAAAGCCAAGTGGGCTATTTTCAGCCAGTGACACTTTCTGAACCCAAACCACTGAGTTGTTGTGAGGAAAATAACAGGAGGAAAGGGCATTGGGTGTCCTTGCTGCCTTGAGTTACTTATCAACTAATGCAGTATAAAATAAATAAATAAAGGCAGGAAGTCTATACTGATATTATCAAACCATGTACCTAAACACATCACGTATAGAGTGGCATGGTGGCCTAGAGGTAGCTCTTTTGCCTCACAATCAGGAGGCTATGAGTTTGATCCTAGGTAGTGGCAGATATTTCTGTTGCTTGGGCGCAAAGTGAAAATATCTGCTGTGAGTTCTTCATAGGCATCAGGAAGGGCATCGGCCAGTAAATGCTCAGCTCTATTCAGTTGACCTGACACCATTCTGATGCAAGGGATTACAGGGTCATTAAAAGGAAAAAAAATGTAAATACATCACTTACAATGATCCATTGGAGACCAGTTCTACCAGCAGGACATTGATTCCAACTCTTACTGTCAAGAACATGATGTTATTCCAAACAGTTCTTTTGAATCATTAGGTGAAAAATATAATAAATAAAAAAGCAATTTTCTTTACAAATATGGCAGGATAATTTTATCAATATAAGTGAAGGGCTGTCAACACTATCATTATTCCAATCAAGGAACCTTGATTCAATATTATCACAATCCTGGGGAAAGCAAGATCAGCAAAACTTTAGTATCTAGGGCTTTAATCCTTCTTACTTTTAACAATGATAAAAAGGATTGTTATCAACGGATCACCATAGTATATTATTCTCCCTCCCTCCATACAACTGCATTACAAAAAAGAATAACTTTACTTGCGAATGGATTCTTCCTTCTGCAAATTAGCTTGACAATGACAAAAGAACGCCTAGTAAATCTGCAAATTGAGTCCTGCATATCACAACTGACATGTACCTTTACCGGACATGTAACTGACATCTAACCCTTTACATCTAACCCACTTTTGCTCCATGTTATTCTCATGAACTGCATTTTCATCACTACAGTTACCAATGGATAAGAAGGAAGATAAGAAGGAAGTCTAGAGGCAAGAGACATGGCCAGCAGTCAGGATCTCCAAAGACAAAGCAAAGGATGATAGCAAAGCATGGGATAAATATGTCATAAATGTATTATTTTTCAATGTGGAGTCATAGCAGAAGGGAAGAGTTGTACAGCTATTGGATGTTTTTCCTGCTTAGGTCATATCATTCCAGGTTCAGAGATTAGTATGAATGAAAGGATTGGATGTCAATATGTAGACCTGATTACTGAAACCAATAGCTCTGTCTTCCTAAAAAGGTGACATTACATTTCAAGAGGATTATCTATTTATATAACTATTAAGGATGGTGCACAGTTAGCAATAGCAATAGCAGTTAGACTTATATACCGCTTCATAGGGCTTTCAGCCCTCTCTAAGCGGTTTACAGAGTCAGCATATTGCCCCCAACAACAATCTGGGTCCTCATTTCACCCACCTCGGAAGGATGGAAGGCTGAGTCAACCTTTGAGCCGGTGAGATTAGAACCGCTGAACTGCAGAAAAAAACATGTCTGTCTGTCTGTCTGTCTGTCTGTCTGTCTATCTATCTATCTATCTATCTATCTATCTATCTATCTATCTATCTATCTAATTATCTATCTCATCTTATATCTATTTCTGTTTATTTAACATCTATAGCAATAGCAGTTAGACTTATATACCGCTTCATAGGGCTTTCAGCCCTCTCTAAGCGGTTTACAGAGTCAGCATATTGCCCCCAACAACAATCTGGGTCCTCATTTCACCCACCTCGGAAGGATGGAAGGCTGAGTCAACCTTTGAGCCGGTGAGATTAGAACCGCTGAACTGCAGAAAAAAACATGTCTGTCTGTCTGTCTGTCTGTCTGTCTGTCTATCTATCTATCTATCTATCTATCTATCTATCTATCTATCTATCTAATTATCTATCTCATCTTATATCTATTTCTGTTTATTTAACATCTATAGCAATAGCAGTTAGACTTATATACCGCTTCATAGGGCTTTCAGCCCTCTCTAAGCGGTTTACAGAGTCAGCATATTGCCCCCAACAACAATCTGGGTCCTCATTTCACCCACCTCGGAAGGATGGAAGGCTGAGTCAACCTTTGAGCCGGTGAGATTTGAACAGCCGAACTGCAGAACTAGCAGTCAGCTGAAGTAGCCTGCAGTGCTGCATTTAACCACTGCACCACCTTGGCTCTTGAGCATGAGAGCAATTTCCATATTTCATCTGTGAAACATTTCCCCTCTAGATAGGGTATTTATTTAAAAACAAAGGTTTGGAAATCCCAAAGGTGTTTTTTTCTTCTTCAAAAGGCAACCGAACTTCCTTGTTTTTCCTTGAAAAGACATTTTGCTTCTCATCAAAGAAGCTTCTTCAGTTTCTTCTTCAGAACTAAAGAAGCTCCTTGGATGAGAGACGAAGCATCTTCAAGAAAGTTCAGTTGCCTTTTGAAAAAGCACCTCTGGGACAACCATGACCTGGATGACTGAGATAGACAAAGGCTTGGAAAGGAACATCATTTCATTCTATAAAAAGGAACTTCAGCAAAATAATGTAAGCAAGGATGATTCTTTAGATAAATGCAAGCATATTTGTCACTTATTCTTTAGTGTCTTACTTCGTTTTTTCACTACTGTATTGTTTGAGAGCAACATTTCATATGTTTTAAAATTAATGAGAAGCATTTGCTATATATTTAAAATAAGAGCACACTGTTGATTTTTTTTAAAACAAAACTATATTGAATTACCTTAGCTGGAAGTCCGACAGCCACTAGAGGATTAATGAATTCTTTGCCAGAAGTCAAACTGATGTCCTACGGATACCATCTGGATGTTGGCTGGAACCAACTTTCCTCCTGCTGCTGGATGTGAGAAGTTCAGCTGCTGATTAGCTTTCTATACAGGAGCTTTTAAAAATGGTGATTAATCAGGAGGATGTGTCAACTACTTGTTTTTAATTCCACCATTTGGTTGAATAAAGGACTAAGAATATGAAGACAATGATGTAGGTAATAAGTACTTGCTTTTTTTTTAAAAAAAACCCCACCTGTTAATAATGGAAGGGGGAGAGTTCATTTGACAAACAAAGGCCATGACAGTCCTTTTCTTGTTTTTCACAAATTGCCATCCTACATAATTTTGTCAATTTAAACCCACAGGTACGCATAAGGTCATTCCACTAACCCTTTAGTCCTTCGTTTCCTAAGTAACTACCTCATTAAGTGATGAAACATCAATGCCTTCTTTCTTAGCCCTATTATTTGTTCATAAACTACTCCACATAATTGACTGGATTCTTTATATTTCCCCCCCAAAAAACTTTATTTTCTTCTTCTTTTCTCTCTCACACCTCACTGACTTTAATGTTGACTGGAACATTTATCAAATACAAAGGGAAAAAAACGTCACGATTATTTAAACAGAAGTTTGAGTGGGAATGGAGGCTACATAAAATTGGGTCAGCAGTGAATTATTCAATTGTATTAACTCAAAAGGATTTTACAAAGCAAATATATGAGAATATGACAAGCAACTGTAGATTGGATTGTCCTTTAGCTGGCTTTTTGCTGAAGCTGAAAAGGAAAGTGTGAATATGTTCACATGTCATGGAAATCAACTGAAGAATGGCAATTTTATGCCATTGTCTCATGTTGAACTAAAAAAAAAATGAAGAAAAACAGAAAATCACAGAAGGGGGGTCAGAACAAGCTGATTGGTCATTCATTTGTCTAATCCAATGCTGTCTACATAGATTGGCAGAAGGTCTCCATGAGAAATATCTCTTGTACTTTATGGAGATACCACTGGGTGTATTGGAACGCAAAATGTGACTTCTACTACGGAATGATGATCCTTCTACAATAGTTAGCTTTAATCCTTCAGTCATGTCCAATTCTTGGTGATTTTGGTTTGGTTTGATTTATTAGATTTATATGCCGCCCTTCTCCCAAGGACTCAGGGCGGCATACAACATTAAAAGAAACACATAATACAAAAGTTTTCTAAAAAATAAATAGAATATCCCAAACAATTATTGACAATAACATTTTTTTTAAAAATTAACAATGATCAATAATTTATTTTGTTTTGTTCAGGCCAAGCCGGCTTGCTGGAAAAGCCAACTTTTTAGGGCATGTTGGAAGGACCGGAGGTCGGGGACTATACGAAGCTCCGGGGGCAGCTCATTCCAGAGGGAAGGCGCCCCCACAGAGAAGGCTCTCCCCCTGGGGGTCGCTAGCTGACACTGTCTGGCCGACGGCACCCTAAGGAGGCCAACTCTGTGGGATCGCACTGGACGAAGGGAGGCTACCGGTAGCAGTAGGTGGTCTCGCAGGTACCCTGGGCCTAAGCCATGGAGCGCTTTAAAGGTCATAATTAGTACCTTGAATCGCACCCAGAAGACAACTGGCAACCAGTGCAGGCCGCCTAAAAGGGGTGTAACATGGGAGCACCTAGGTGCCCCCATGATAACCCGCGCAGCCGCATTCTGGACCAGTTGAAGCCTCCAGGTGCTCTTCAAGGGCAGCCCCATGTAGAGAGCGTTACAGTAGTCCAGGCGAGAAAGGATGAGGGCATGAGTGACTGTGCACAGAGCATCCCGATCCAGGAAGGGGCGCAACTGACGTACCAGGCGAACCTGGTTACAGGCAAGTTCTCTCCATGCTGCCCTGTAAAGCAAACTTTATCAATTGTTGGTTGTTCAGCTTTGTTTCAGCTTTGATGGTATTAAGCCAGTGTGTTCTTTGGTCTCCCCTTCATCTTGATCTACTAACCATTCCTAGCACTTCTCAAATGGATTTGCATGCATGGTATGACCAACGTAAATTAGACATAATCTTGTGATTTTAGCTTTGATGTTAAAAGCTAAATGTTTCTGGTTTTATATGATTCAGCATCTAATCTCTCACATACCTTCTACAATATTGGTATGAATATTCAGAATATGTGTACAGGTAGTCCTCAATTTACAACAGTTTACTTAGTGACCATTAAAAGTTACACTGAAAAAAGTGATATGTCCATTTTTCACACTTCTGACTGTTGCAGTATTCACATGGTCATATGATTTACATTCAGTTGTTTAACAACTGGCTCCCATTCTTGATGGTTGCAGTGTCCTGATCACCTTTTGCAAACTTTTGACAAGCAAAGTCTATGGAAAAGCCAGATTTACTTAACAACTATGTTACTAATTTAACAACTGCAGTGATTCACTTAGAAATGTAGCAAGAAAAGTTGTAATTATGGGGCAAAACTCCCTTAACAAATTTTTCATTTAGCAACATAAATTTTGGACTCAATTGTGGTCGTTAATTGAGGATTACCTGTAATTCCATTTGAAGTCTCAGAAGCAGGTTCTGATGGATCATGACCCGTCAAAACCGCGGTCGACAAAACAGCGCTCAACGAAAGCGCGTACCTGACGTCATCAGCAGCGCGACGAAAAAAATTAAAAAATAAATTAAATTAAAATTAAAATAAAATTAAAGCAAGCCGATTCACATAAAGGTAAGGGTTAGGTTTAGGTTTAGGGTTAGGTTAAGGGTTAGGGTTAGGGTTACGTTAAGCGTTAGGGTTAGGTTTAGCGTTAGGTTAAGGGTTACCGTTAGGTTAAGGGTTAGGTTAAGGGTTAGGGTTAGGGTTAGGTTTGGGGGGGTTAGGGTAAGGTTTTCGCTTTAATTTTAAATTTACCGCTCACAGCGCGATGTTTTCATCGCGCTGTGATGACGTCACGTACGCACTTTTGTCGAGCGCGCTTTTGTCTACCGCGGTTTTGTGGTGGAACCCTGATGGATACATTGCAGCTGGAAACTTGCTGGAGTTTACTTGTGTTTCTGCACGCGTGTGACCGTGCAAATGTCAGAGCGAGTTCTTTCTACTCTCTTTTCCCATCCAAACATCTAATCAATGGATTGTCATTGATTTTTCCAGACTATACACCTGTGAGATCCCAGTAGCTACACGGGGTGGTTGGCTCAGGATCATTAACGCAATGGAATCAATTGCAGTTTTAAATTCCTTACCGTCTTGTAACTCCACTGAATCTATCAGGACCCATTTATGAGATCTCATTTTCTGCTTGCACAATTGGGATGAAATCATTACTCAAAGACCATATCTTTCATATCCAACTTGTGAATTATTTGAAACTTCTGACTGGCTACTGTTTCTAAGGTTGAAGACTTCCATTTGATCAAAATCCACCCCATTTTAGCTTTTCCTAAATCAAAAATTCCTAAAAGAAATAAATAAGCAAATAACACCATTTCCTAATCAGTTTCAGAAATTGTTCATTAAAAACTTCCACGCTGTTAGAGAATTTCAGAAAGACAAGTCTGAAAATGCCAAGTGAGTCTGCCTTCAATCCTGAATGAATAAAATACATTTTTAATCATAAGCTTAAGATTTTTTTAAAAAAAATCCAAAATGAACAGCAAAAATCAAAATGACATTTGACAATATGGCAATATTATGACAATAAAAACACTGAAGGAGACTTTTAAAGAAGTGAATCAGAAAATACTAGCCACAATATCAACAATGTCAGTTACTGAAATGTCAGATTCTATCTGACAAGATTAGGTGGCGCCAAAAAATGAATTTACAACTGATAGCTGAGATAATGATTTAAAAAAAAAAAAGATGTTTTACTGAATCTTCAAAAGAAAATAAATAAATAAATAAAAGCTAAGGTTTTAAAATTTAAAAGGGAGACATGAACATTAAAGCAAGACTGACCTTTATTCTTTTTTAGTTTTCCTTATCTTACAACTATATTTGAGTGAGCCACAAATTAAGAGCATCGGAAATATAAAGTAGGTTAAAACAAGATAACTTGTTATTTACAGCAACCCTTTGTGGATTTTCTGATGTTACCAAGACCAAAAAGATGATGTTTTATGTATTTTTTAAATAGATAACAAATGGGACATGGGATGAAGAAATAAATGTATAATGTGAAGAATTTCTAAATTTTTGTAAATTTGTGTATACAGGTAGTCCTTGAATTATGACCATAATTGAACCCAAATTTTTTGTTGCTAAGTGAGACTTTTGTTAAGTGAATTTTGCCCCATTTTATGACCTTAATTGCCACAGTTTTAAGTGAATCAACACAGTTGTTAAATTAGTAACATGGTTGTTAAGTGTTAAGGCATCCCCATTGACTTTGCTTGTCAAAATGTCACAATACAATACAATACAATACAATACAATACAATACAATACAATACAATACAATACAATACAATACAATACAATATGTGCAGTGTTTTCCTGCATCATCTAGGACAGTGTTTCTCAACCTTGGCAACTTGAAGATGTCTGGACTTCAACTCCCAGAATTCCTGGCTGGGGAATTCTGGGAGTTGAAGTCCCGACATCTTCAAGTTGCCAAGGTTGAGAAACACTGATCTAGGAAATTTGCACAGGGCTTTAAATCTCCCCTTCAGACTCTGTGATTTCTTGTAATAACATCTTTCAATCTGAATTAGGAAAAATAGCTTTTCCTAATGTTTTGTACCACTGTCAAACTGCCAAACTCATACTACTTTGTTATGGAATTATTATCTTATTTTATTATTGACACAAACCGTCCAGTTAAAGTATTCTGAATCAAATAATAATGCAAACTTCATTGAAATATCTTCCCGTTGCAATGAAATGAAAACGATGAAGTCTTACCTGCCTCGTTTCCAATGGTGTAATTTGTCTCGTGCCTGTGATATTGAGCAGGCTGCCTATTCTGGGCTGATGCCAAATGAGATGGCTCGTCTCCCTTATTTTTGTTATGCTTTCCATATATTCTCTTATATTTCTCTTATATTTTCTCTTCTTGAATGAACAGGGGATAGCTGCTAAGCCTTTCCCAACATGCTCTACAATTTATCTGGATAGTTCAGTTCCTATGACAACAGGTATTGAAAACCAAAGAATTTTCTAAGATGGTGTATACTTAAATATAATGGATTCTTTTAAAAAAAATGTACTTTCTCTAACCACAAAAACCTTCCCATCCTCCATAGATGTCTGTCTGGTTAATACCCCCTTCATCCCAGTGTTGCGTGAAAGGCACTCCTTAAGTGCCTTGAAAGGGATGAGATTTCAGGACAAAGAACAACAACTATAAACATGTTTCCTTGAGATAAGCTGGAATGAAGCTAATGAAACAAAAGGGAATGGGTAATGATTCTTGAAAGTATCATCGATAAAGAGCTGTAAGTAATTAGCAATCTGCCATTCTAATAGTTTCCCTACTCCAGTTCAAGTTTTCCTTTTCTTGCATTTGCCTTTTTAATTATTGTTACAGATCTGAGGCCTTCACCTCACAGAGACCATCAAAATGTTATTGCAGCTAATGACGTTGACATAGATTGTTTCTGTCAGATGGAAAAGGGTAGGATGCGTAAACTGTGAAATGCAGAGAGTCTTGCTTCCTCCGGAGGACACTAACAAATGAAGAAGAAAATTGGAAACATAAAGGTGTGGAGAAAAAGAAAGACCCCTGTTGTTTATCACTAGGCACTGCAGATATGCAAGTTGGACCAAGTACTGGGGGGGGGGGAACCCCTGATACATAACGTCATAATGTAGTTTATGTTGCTGTAAGGAAAAAAAAATCTGTACAGGTGGTCTTCGACCTACGACCACAACAGAGGTGGGTTCCTACCAGTTCGCTCCAGTTCGGTAGAACCGGTTTGTCAAATCTACCGAACCAGTTAGAAGAGGTTCCATCAGTGGAACCAGAAAGCAGGTCACACCTACAGAAGAGGTTCCAAAATTTTTTGAAACCCACCACTGACACACACACACACAGACACACACACACACAGACACACAGACAAACTCACACACCACAGACTCACACACAGAGAGAAAGAGAAAGAGAAAGAGAAAGAGAAAGAGAAAGAGAAAGAGAAAGAGAAAGAGAAAGAGAAAGAGAAAGAGAAAGAGAAAGAGAAAGGAAGGAAGGAAGAAAGAAAGAAAGAAAGAAAGAAAGAAAAAAGAAAAAAGAAAAAAGAAAAAAGAAAGAAAAAGTGAGAGAGATATGAAAGAAAAAAAGGAAAAAGGGACAGAGAGACAAATGGAAGGAAAGAGAGACAGAGAGAGAGAGAGAGAGAGGAAACACATGGCCAGAAAGCCACTCCTACCAGGTCACATGGCCGGCAAGCCACTCCCACAAAGGAGGCCACACCCACAGAGGAGGTTCAAAAAATTTTTGAAACCCACCACTGGACCACAATGAGCCCAAGATTTCTGTCAGTAAGTAAAACATTTGTTCAATGAATTTGCCCCATTTCACACCCTTTCTTGCCACAGTTGTTAAGCGAATCACAGTAGTTGTTAAATTGAACAAAGAGTTGTTAAGTTAATCTGGCTTCCCCATTGACTTTGCTTGTGAGAAAGACACAAAAGGAGGTCACATGATGTCAGTGGCTTCTCAGCACTGTTGACAAAAAAGCTGGGGTGACAGGTGTCCCACTGTTTCTCTATTGTTGAAAATTTTCAATATGGCTTCAAAAAGAATCTCAGAAGAGGCGTATATCTTTTTTTTATATCTATAAAACAAACAAATTCAGCTAAATTGACTTATTTCCTTTTCCAATGCCCATAATTCCCCATATTATGCCATCCTGAATTAATGTAGAGTCTTTATCCTACCTTCAGATAGTCCATGGACCTGATCTTCTATGTCTTTCTAGCCTTGTGTAGTACTCACATACCTCAGCAGTCGAATCTTCCAACTGCTTTACCAACAGTCTTCCAAACTTACTCTGCTTTACGTGCCATGCTTAGAACTTACTAATTCTTTGGTGAAACCACTGTGTTAACCTCTTAATATTCATTCTCATCGAAACATAACAATAGGATATCCAATTATACCTGGTCATATTCACCTCTTAACCTCCTTCCCCCTTTCCTTTTTCTGCAGTGATTGTTTTTTTTTTTTCATTTGTCAAATTTCAATTAGCAACCATGTCATAAAACAAGGGACTCTGGGAAGCATACAGCAAGCTCATTGACCTTGATCTGTTGCTGTTGTTGTTGCTGCTGCTGCTTCAATGATGTGAACAAGAATACTTTGAATGGAATGTTCATTGACTCAGTGAATCCCTTATTCCTTTGTATGAAACAATTCTGTAAATAAGAAAATACAATAACTGACTGTCATTCCACTGGTAATTGAGAACTGATTCAATATCTTGGGAAATATGATATGTACAATCCAAGTTTACATCTATTTAGACACTCATCTGATGACACAAAAACTACCATTTTGTAAGGGGTAGTTTTTCAATGAAGTAATTGAATCAAATCATAAACCACATAAATGGGTGGGGTACAGTTATTAAGAGAAGTACAAAATATATAAATTAGACAGTAGAAAAATACAAACATAAATTATATATTTTTATGCATATAAAATATTAAAAATGAGAATCTAAAAAGGATGAAAAGGAATGATAGAATAAAGTATATCTTTATACCTATAAAATATTAAAAGTGAGAATCTATAAAGGATGGGAAGGAATGATAGATATATACAGGAACAGAAAACGTGAGTCTGTGGAGGACTACATTAAGTTACAAACATCCTAATATGACAAAGTAAGTTGAATCTACTTTCAGTTGAATACACTGAATCTAGTTTATAATGTTGAGCTCCTATCATAAGCCAGAAGTTATTACCCATTGAATATTGTATATTGCAGCTGGGTTGGCAATATGAGGATGTAAAAACTGTCCTGCGTAAACTGAACGATTATATAGTAGCCGTAAGATGAGAGTAGTGCAAATATTCTTGTACTAGAACCATAGGAGAAGAACGTATCCTGCTATTTCTCTGTGTCCAGAGTCACAAGGTGATTTTCATTTTAACAGGAAACATCCAGGAGCAAAAATAATAATAATGCATTAAGTAAGATACTATGATTTTGCTGCATATGTATATGAATGTATATTTTGTTTATATTAAATTTTTAATTAGTATCTACTTTTGAGATACTCTGAGAAGTATACCCAGACCCTGAACAGAAGAGGAAAAAAAGAGGAATATTTGGCCATATGACTGTAATGTAAATATAGTATTAAATATTCTTCCTACACGAATCATTGCAGTTCTTTAGTTCATAAATAGAAACTGAATTTGTGCAGGAAGCAAATTTATGTTATATAATCTCGTATCGAGAAGCTGTAAAAATTTGTCAAGAATTCAAGCTCCAAGTAACAGTTTTATTACACGGATGCCTAAGGGACTTAGCAAATATCATGCAAACTCGTTCTTTTACAAAGCCTTTCTTTTTCATTTGATTTTATTTCCCAGAAAGTCAAATGTGCAAGCTTCTTACTGTGAGAGATGCAGTGGAGAAAATATTAAAGTTGGCCTTTTATTGATATTAGATTACAGTTTAGGAGATAGACTTGTACCTCTCCAAAATGCTTCACATCAGGCAATCAGAACCAGGGATGCAGAGTTATTTCTAAGCTGCCAATGTTCCTCTGATAAGCTGGCAGGAAAGTCCATGAATTCTTCCCTTCCAAACACCCACTTGATGACATTTTTTGAATTAGACTCGCTGCCTAGTCCGTCTATTAAAATGGCTACTCATTTTGTCACAACTCAATTTACTTCACAGGGTGGTTGCTGTGAGGAAAAATTGGAAGAAGGTATTTTGGGCCTGCTGCCTTGAGCTCCTGAGTGAAAACCAAGATATATATGAATGGATGAATGAAGAAAGAAAGGAAGGAAGGAAGGAGGGAGGGAGGAAGGAAGGGAAGGAAGGAAGGAAGGAAGAAGGGAGGGAGGGAGGGAGGGAGAAAGGAAAGAAGGAAGGGAAGGAAGGAACGAAGGAAGGAAGGAAGAAAGAAAGAAAGAAAGAAAGAAAGAAAGAAAGAAAGAAAGAAAGAAGGCTCTTGTAAATGGTGGTCACTTGTTTCCTTTGTCCTTCTTTCATGGATCAGGGCAATGCATTAGAAAGTGACTGCAATCCTCTGCTAGTTTTCAGTGTTCTTCATAATTCAGCAACTGTTAGATACCCCCCAGTGTTCCCCTCCCTCCGATAATATTAGTAGGATTTAGCCTATCTACAGCTGGTCTCAACTTTCTATGAAGAACTTTCTGCTAAGTCAATCTCATATTCAAATCCGGAATAGGACATTTAATATATTCTTTCTTTGTGTTGTGTACAGAAGAATGTTTCAATATTTTTTTTGTATATTTCTTAATCGTATTAGTGCACAAGCATGTTTTCCTTATCCTTTCAATTCAGGTAAACAACTGTGAATTAACTGAGATTGGAATGACATTTCTTTCAGCACTTTAAACAGTGAGATTTGGGGAGTCCCTTGATCTATCCCCCACCAGAGTATAAAATGGAAGGTTTGAGAATGCCGAGAACAAATTGGATGAAATAGGAAACCATGTTTGTTGAGGATAATTACAAGAAACCAAAATCTTTGTATTGCTGGGACAGAGAAAGAAAGTAATTTATAAAGAATGAAAAGCTTCAGAAACTGCAGCTATTTTATGATGCTCACAGGCAGAGTCAGCCCCATCATTATAGCAATAGCAGTTAGACTTATATACCGCTTCATAGGGCTTTCAGCCCTCTCTAAGCGGTTTACAGAGTCAGCATATCGCCCCCAACAACAATCCGGGTCCTCATTTTACCCACCTCAGAAGGATGGAAGGCTGAGTCAACCCTGAGCTGGTGAGATTTGAACTGCCGAACTGCCAAACTAGCAGTCAGCTGAAATAGCCTGCAGTGCTGCATTTAACCACTGCGCCACCTCGGCTCTATATATTATTATAATCTAGCTTCATATATATTTCCCTTGTTCAGTTGAGTTTTAGTTTTAATCTAAATAGTTGAATGAGTCTTATTTACAGGCTTATGTTTACAGAATTTTTAAAATGTGGGGAAAACCTAGATTAATGAATTGGTAGACCATAACATTTGTTGCTTTTCTCCTATAATGGCATAGGTTTATAAACTGATGTCAAATTATGAAATGTTAGAACAAATCTAACTTTTAGTGACAAATACGTCCACTGTTGAAATTGGACACAGGACATATTGTTTGGAAAATTGAAAAAAGAACCAACCAACCAATCATTCAAACAAACAAACAAACAAACAAACAGGGGATTAAATTGTTCTCTTATTCTGAACAAAGAGGTAATGTGATTTAATAATCCATCTATAACAGGCCATGACAGCTCTAGCACCTATTCCAAACAGATCCCTTTTTCAGTTGCTCATGGCAGAGATGTGTGCAAGTTTCTGGAGAAATTTCCCATCACTCTAATTTCCTTGGCAGCTCCACCCGTAAGAGCTAAAACTGAAACAATGGACAAATTTATTTAAACCTGTGGAAATGACTCCAGCAGGAAGGGGAAAAGAGCAGGGATCTAATCTTATAAAGGAAATCAACAGCCTCATTTTGTAGCTAATGAGGTTATTGACCAGAAGAAAGTTATCATCGCTGATAAATACAACTAAATTCCTTAGTTAAAGCTGTAGCTTTGGAGGGGAAAAAATGCTTCCATCAGGAATCATATGTCCTTTAATTTAATGAATTAGCATTCTTTTCTAAACCTGTCAGTAGAATATGTCCTTTCATTTCTCTTTCAAGTAGGTAATTTTTCATTAAAGTTAAATATACTGGTTAGTGGCGAGGGCACCTATCAACTGCTCAGGGCAGCTGAAGCCAAGGTATAAATGATTTTGGATGAAATCTCGGTGTATTAGTAATGCATTTCAACTTGAAAATGGCAACAGAGAGATTTATTGTCTTGCCCAGTTTGATGCTCCCAGTCTTGGGCCATCCTTGTCACTTATAAGTGCCTCTTCAGATGAAAGAGATAATAGTCAAATGTGTCTCTGTAATTTTTTTTAGATTCAATAAGAGATTCAAATTATAGTACACTGCAATAGCCTGTATAGAAAGGTATTTTGAGCTGGTTTTTTTTTAATATGCTGTTTGGGATGGAAGCCAGGATGGAGTAGAACTTGAAAATGTGAAGTTTGGTTTTTAAATTGAACCATTTACTTTCAGAGCCGGTGATAAGCAGATCTCAGACTGATCATTTGGATCATCAAATGCCAAGTTTTTCCACTATAGTTTCCTTCCTTAATTAGAAGGCCTCAAATAGATCCTAGGCTTCTTTCGGTGATTAAGAGTTAACAAGCCCTTATTGAAATGTCACTGTGTGAATTCTCCAACTTCAATCAAGTTAATATAAAGTTAACACAATTGTACTTACTTCTTAGCTAAAGTTCATATAGAAGATTAGTAGTTCAGCAGAGACGTACTGATCTGATATTTACCAGATATTTTATTTTGTTATTTTACTTACATATGCCTTCAAGTCAGCCTTGATACCAGGCAACTCCCTAGAGTAGGCCCTGCAGTTTTTCTTGGGATGATTTCAGAAGTAGGTAAGTAGGTAAGCAGGTATGGTAAGAAATAATGATTTCAAAACTTGACAAGGAGTCTTGGAGAGTCATGAACCAATTAAGAGAACTAACTGTCTCCTGCAAACTCCACTCCCCTTTTGCTCCTCTTTTATTTCCTCTGGGAGGGCCATTCATCATCCATCTGTGGCCTTACTCCCAAGTCAACCCCTATTCTTTAGCTGTTCCCTTCATCTGGCAACTCTGTGCATGCACACATTGGGAACAGGCTCCAGATGTTCATCTGCCTCACTGACTCTGTATGTAGCTTAGAACTGGCATACGGCTCTGGCCCCCTCTCTGCCTCCAACACATAGCCCTCATCAGAGCCTTCCCCAGACTCCAGGACTGGTCCATGTTCTTCCCCAACCTCCTCACTGTCCAAATCTGCTGCCAGCTATTCTGGCTGCCGGGAAGCCACAATAATAGTGTTTCAAAATGTAGGGACCCCAACATAGAAGCCTCTCCTCCAATGGCCAGACAACAAGTGCTGTCCAATTGGACCTGGATCAGTATGCCCTTCTTGCTTGATCTGATGAGTATTTGGAGAGAGGCAATCCATCAAATACATAGGAAGGAAGGAAGGAAGGAAGGAAGGAAGGAAGGAAGGAAGGAAGGAAGGAAGGAAGGAAGGAAGGAAGGAAGGTGGGAGCTGGGTAAAAATGGGTTTGGATCATAAATGACTTAGAAAGCAATGCTTTCCAAAATCAGGTAACAGCTTGATCTGTTTTGGGAAAAGTTGTCTACTCCAGAGGTCCCCAATTTCTGGTCCTTGGATCAGTACCAGTCCACAGCATGCAAGAAACTGGACTGCACAAACAAGCAAACTCCCATCCACAGGCAGTACATGAAACCATAATGCGTCCAGTCCACGGAGAAAATCTCTCTCCGTGGAACAAGTCCCTGGTGCCCAAATGTTTGGGGGCTGCTGGTCTCCTCCAAAGTCTCTGGCATCCTTATTTTAACCCTCCTATCTCACCCCCTTCTAACTATACTTCTAGGCTATGCACAATTACCAGTATTAAAACAGCAAGGAAGGGTCTCAAGAAGGTCACATACCAATTTCCCAGCACTTGGTTTCCCAGGGCTGTGATCCATCCAATTAGCGTAATGGCTTGCATCGGTATCAAACTGTTGTTATTGAATTGTTGCGTGTAGTTTAATATTGTCCACACGTCTACCACTGACAAATGCACTCCACCTCTGGGGAGATGCCTGGGTTAGACTTTAACTGAGATCCTTCGTAATCAAAGCAACGGAACAATGTCTTTTCTAGATAAACTGCAGTTTGGTTAAACTTGGTGGGTGGATGGGAGTAGGTGCAGTTGAGAAAGATGCATTCTGTCTCCCAATTTTGGAGTGCCACCATAAGCCTGTTTATTGACTTTGGGGTTAATTTATGGCATTTACTTTGATCTGTAGGTTATTTCCATAATCAAATAGCAAAAACTAATAGCAGCCATATATTAACATTTTTATTGAAATGTAAAATAAAGCAATGTATCCAACTGCTGGGATGAAAGGGAAAAAAAGGTTTTCTTTTACATAGTTTGGGCTGATTTACACATACTGATTTACAGCTATAATAAGCTTTTCCCCCAAGTTTTGATTACATTGCACTTCAGATTATTCTTTCTACTGTTTACTTGTGTTTTTCTAGTAAAATTATCCAATGCAAGTCCCTCTTGGCCTTCCACCTGAAGACCAGGTTTGGATGCAACACTGATAGAGAAATTAAAAATGCAAGTGTAATCCAGGAACATTATTTAGCTCTGCATCCCAATGGAATGTTTTATAATATAAAAATGGATCCTGAATAATTGGTTTTGCCTGGCAACAGCCCAAGTTACAATAGTAATATCTGTAGATCACAATCATAGTTATCAAAAATCTCACTGAATCTGCCTCCCTCCTAGGTAAGGTGGGAGAGACATAGTCAATTAAAAAAAGATTATTTGCACACAAGAAAGCCATTTCTTAACAAATGATAGGGATGTGAAGAAGAAATCAGCCTGCTTTGCATGCACAGAAACACTTATAAGCTGATGCTGCACCTTGGTGGGATGCAAGAGAAATTTAGCATAGATTTCTACTTTACATATTTGAAGAAGCCTCATCTGTCTAAGTGGACCATATTATTATGTAATATTTTATGTCAGTAACAAGCTCCATTTATTGCATGTTATTTATTGGAACAGTTTGCTTTAAAATTGTTCTTTGAAAAAATGGCATACAAAGTGTATGCATATTAGAAATAAAAAACATTATGCTATTACATGTTGCAAAAAGCTATAGTAAGGTTAAAAAATGTAAATGGTGCAACTGCATATGTCACATGCCTAAGTCTACATATTGATACACATACACATACATACATACATACATAATACATACACAGACACACACACACACAAACACACACACTTCAAACATTTATACTGAAGATTGGGTAGCATTTTATTTTATTTTTTAGATTGCTGAAAAATATGATGACACCAAGTGATCACTATTCATATGGTATTGATATGTATCTTGTTTTTATTGAATGCATTATATGCACGGTGGCGTAGTGGTTAGAGTGCAGTACTGCAGGCTACTTCTGCTGATCACCAGCTGCCAGCAGTTTGGCGGATCGAATCTCCCCAGGCTCAAGATTGATTCAGCCTTCCATCCTTCCGAGGTTGATAAAATGAAGACCCAGATTGTTGGGGGAAATATGCTGACTCTGTAAACTGCTTAGAGAGGGCTGTAAAGCACTGTGAAGTGGTATATAAATCTAAGTGCTATTACTATTACAAAAATGATCCCTTCTAGTAAGTTTCTAGGAAACAGAAATGATTCCAAAGCATTGCATATGGAAAGGTTTGTATACCTAGAAAAAGCATCATCTGTAAGTTCGTGTTGAAAAAAATTAGAACTGTTCAGAAGGGCAATAATTCTGATGCCAATTTTGTCGATAAGGATATTTTATTCATTCATTCATATGCGCAGTTTACGGAACATAAATAGCTTAGCGTGTTTGTTGCATTGTGCTAAGATGTTAATCATCTGGTTGATAAAAGCTAGGTAATAGTTCACAAGCACATAAAACCGAAAGGGCCGTGCTATTGCTTATGGTCAGGAAATAATAACAAAATATCCAAACATCTATCAGAAGGTAAATTTAGAGGTTCAGGGTACAGGGAGAAAGTCAGAAACAAGAGCATGAGTTAGGAGGGATGTGTAAATAGATAGTTGGAGGGATTGCATCTCTGATACATTGCTGCAGTGGTTGGTCAAGTGCAGATTGCTCTGTAAAATTGAGATATTTTTAAATCTTCTAATTGTAGCAACAAATGCACGAGATAAATGCATGTGCAGTTTCCCTCCTTCCATTTGTCTACTTGAATTGGAAAAAAAAACACACAGTCTGTCTAAAAGCATTGCTGGAAAACTATAATCAGGAGGAGGGTGATCTGTCTTCTAAGAGAATAGATCAAAAAGAAGATCCTTCCTATTCATTGTTATAGCTTTGCTGACCAAGATAGGAAAGTTGTTGAAGAGAGATTCAACCACTGGGACTTCCTTATTTCCTTTTCCTTTCTTAATGGGCCTCTCCCTTTTTACTCTTAATAAAGGCTTTAAAATTACAGCAAGTCAGGGGTTGATCTCCCGTCTAATTTTTGTATGCAAGAGGGATGAACTGTGCTGGGGGGTCAAATTTTACACCCCTCAGATAGGGTCCGCAACTTAGGAGTCCTCCTGGACCCACAGCTGACTTTTGACCACCAGCTGTCAGCTGTGACCAGGGGGGCATTTGCCCAGGTTCGCCTGGTCCGCCAGTTGCGGCCCTACCTAGACCGGGAGGCTCTCACAACAGTCACTCGAGCCCTTGTGATCTCTAGGCTGGAATACTGCAATGGGCTCTACATGGGGTTGCCCTTGAAGTGCATCCGGCGACTACAGTTAGTCCAGAATGCAGCCGCGCGAGTGATAGTGCGCGCACCGCGGTTCGCCCACGTTACACCTGTCCTCCGCGAGCTGCACTGGCTACCTGTTGGTCTCCGGGTGCGCTTCAGGGTACTGATGACCACCCATAAAGCCCTCCATGGTAGTGGATCTGAGTACTTGAGAGACCGCCTCCTGCCGATTATCTCCCTTCGACCAATTCGATCGCACAGACTGGGCCTCCTCCGAATCCCATCTGCCAGTCAATGCCGACTGGCGACCACACGGAGGAGAGCCTTTTCTGTTGCAGCTCCGACCCTGTGGAACGATCTCCCCGCTGAGATCCGTACCCTCACCACCGTCCAGACCTTCCGCGCAGCCCTCAAGATCTGGCTCTCCCAGCAGGCCTGGGGATAGGTTCCTAATTCACCCGCCCGAGTGTTTGATTGTTGAACGAAAGTTGTGTTTTACTATTTTTTTTCTTTGTTCACATTTTGTTTTGTTTTTGATGTTGCACTTCCCTCCCTTGTGATTGTAAGCCGCCCTGAGTCCCCTCAGGGAAAAGGGCGGCCTATAAATTTTAATAAATTCAAATTCAAATTCAATTCAATTATTTTGTGTATTGCTTGGAAAGTACAGCCTAGAAAAGGACTGTAAGCAGAATATGTAAGTTCATTTCCCTATCAGTTATGCCTGGCTATATTATTTGCAAATATTGAGAGAAAGTGATTTATAGGGAGGACCTGGAAAAACAAACAAATAAGCACACGAAAGAAGATATTTAAATATCTTTTCACTCACCCATTAATTCTAAGTAAAGTGTGAGGCTACGTTTTCTGAATGCCAAATCTCACGAGCCATTCCATCTGCTGTTTGGGTAGCTGTCCTATTAGTCAGAACTTCCTGCTTAGCTCTGTAAAACAACCCCCCCCCCCAAAAAAAAATACTCTTCTATAAGTCATAAGAAGTTCAATTGTGCAAAGCTTCAGATTTGCTTCACAAGGATACATCATACGGAGGAACTCTTGGATATGACGCAATGGCCATGGGAACAGTGCCAAAGAAATTCCTGTTAAGAGAGTGAGACAGGGTATATTCTAGCTCCCCCACCTCTCTCTCACACACACAAATGCCCTTATTGAGAAATTGAACAATTCATCTCTTTATCCATCAAAATTGGGAAATAGTCACATGTCTTTTCTGTTTGCAGATGATGCTTTCTCAAACAAATATTAGCAATAGCAATAGCAGTTAGACTTATATACCGCTTCATAGGGCTTTCAGCCCCCTCTAAGCGGTTTACAGAGTCAGCATATCGCCCCCCACAGTCTGGGTCCTCATTTCACCCACCTCAGAAGGATGGAAGGCTGAGTCAACCTTTGAGCCGGTGAGATTTGAACCCCTGAACTGCAGATAACAGTCAGCTGAAGTGGCCTGCAGTGCTGCACCCTAACCACTGCGCCACCTCAGCCTGAACTGGGTGCTCAATAATTGACTACTATCAAGCAGAACCCCTAGAAATATATTGCTCTAAAACTAAGGTTATGGTGTTTGCTAAGCACCTAGGATGCTGGTCTGGTGACTAAATAACCCCCTAATTATAATAGTAATTATAACCCCCTAATAATTTAAAGGTTCAAGACCTTTAAATATTTACAGATTGTCTTCCAAGCTGCACCTAACTACAAATTTCATGCTGATGGTCACTTTAAATGCACAAAAACACTGTCAGTGTTACAAAACTTTTACTTCTCACATCTTCTCCAGCTAGCCAGATATCTCATTTTCATAACGATCCCAATATTCAGAAGGGACTTTTCTTTAGCTAGATTCAGTTCCCTTCCAACAGTCATTACAAAAGGAAGATACCCAAAAAATCACCCTCAAACATCATGTGGTGGTGGAATAATTGAATTAATGAAACATGTTATGCTTTAATGTTCATCTCTATACAGGGACATTCTGGGAATTATTACTTTCACATTTTACTAAATATCTTGGTCATTGAGATATGTTTTATCTTCAAATGTTATTATCAAATCAATCTGACTTCATTTCTCTATCCACAGCCAAGTAATACTCAAGTTGCACAGTACATGGAGCATTAACTCTAGGCATTCTTAGATATTTTAGAAATTCTAGAGGAGGGAGAGAGAGAGGGAGAGAGAGAGGGAGAGAGAGAGAGAGAGAGACAGAGACAGAGAGAGAGAGAGAGAGAGAGAGAGAGAGAGAGAGAGAGAGAGAGAGAGAGAGAGAGAATACATATACACATAATCATTTTATTTTTAGCAACTCTGATTTCTATATTCTATTTCATGGTCTATGACTGAATAAACATTTGATTGATTGATCATATGCAGGACCATGAAATACCACTTTGCAACTTATTAAAGCAGCTGCATGTACTTCAAATCTTAAATAAAAACCCAAAGCCAAGTGTGATGTGATACTCAAATAAAAACCATGTTTAAAAAATAAAGTATCCTAGGGGAAAAGTACAGAAAGAAGTGTGCATTAGCAAAAGTAATGCATAACTAAGCATGGTATTAAAGAAAATACAAAAATATGCATTTTAGGAGAATGTGGACAAAATGACATTAGTTTAATGTGATTCAAAAAAGTAATTTTAGTAACTAATGCAAATGCCAGAAAAAAATAAATATTGAAAGAATGAGCAACTGCAAAAAATAAAATAAAAACTGGTGCATTCATTCATTTCAACTTCAAAGGTGCAAATATATATGAATTTTAAAGTATTTCAGATAAATAAACCAAATAACTGATATCATAAAAGATATGAATTTTGTCAGCAAAACTTAGATATTAAATTCTCGGATTTGTTTTTTTCCCCCCAGCTGAGACTTCCTAGCAAATTGAAATCAATGTCATTTAAGATGAACTAAAAACTTGCTCTTAAGTGATTTGTAAATTTAACTGTAGTTTCCTGTAAATTTCGTTGTGACAAAACTGCTGAATTCTACAGAATGGCTTGCAATCCTCTTGTGATCCTCTGATCATGGAATTTGAATCTTGATGGACAGCTTCCTAGAATGCTTAAAAACATGAATTTTTTAAAAGTGCTCAGTAGCTGTTGAGGCTGCACCATTCCATACCAATCAGTTATCTTTAAAAAAAAAAAAAAATCATATGAACTTCTCATCTTCAGAGGAAACATTTCATTAACACAAATTATGATGAAGACAAGAGGATGGGAGTCCCTTGATAAGTTCCCTATGCATAAATGCATGAGAGTTAATAAAAGCAATTGCCTACTTCAAAAATCCAGACGTACAAATTCACATAAATGAAAATAAGGGACAGAAGCCAAAAGAGATCTAAATTATATGAGAATATGTATGTGTATATATATATATATATATATATATATATATATATATATATATATATATATATATATATATATATATATATATATATATATATATATATATATATATATATATATATATATATATATATATATATATATATATTTGTTATATTTATGCTGATAAATAAATAAAGGGAGACTAGTATAGATCTATTTCAAGCTATTTAGCTCTCATCAGCTAGCCACACCCTTACTGGGAATCGAACCTGTGCTCTATTTTGCTGTGCTAGCTGATGAGAGCTAAATAGCTTGAAATAGATCTATACTAGTCTCCCTTTATTTATTTATCAGCATAAATATAACAAATATAACAAAAAAGGCAACAGTAAAAAATATTGGGTTTCTGTCTGGATGGTCTCTTGTGACGAGCCGAAGACAGAGAGTGGAAGTGTGACCTTCCTCCCATATTTGGGCATACCAGGGGTTGTGACTATATATATACACAACCCCTGGTATAGTCACAACCCCTTCCGACGTGGGTGAAATGAGGACCCAGATTGTGGGGGCAATATGCTGACTCTGTAAACCGCTTAGAGAGGGCTGAAGAGAGAGCCCTATGAAGCGGTATATAAATCTAACTGCTATTGCTATTGCTATTGGTAAACCAGCCTCCATGTGAATCATTGAGTGGTAAAACAAAGTCCTAACTTGTTTTAGGTTCTGATTAAAGTTTCTTTAAATGCATTCCCTACCATATTGATTCTCCGTAGCTCCAAAATAGTAGATTTCAACCAGATGCTAAGTCTTTCAACGGTAATTAACAGCATGACACCTAGTGAGTAATTTTGATAATGATTACCATCATTCTTTTTTCATTCTCCTGAAGTGCTAAGTACAGTAATCATCACCTGTTCACAGTCAGTCTTATTGCACCACAGGCTATTAACAAGTGATATCAGCATTTAACTAAAGTTTGGTTCCCAGAAATTGTTTGCTTTTAGATTAATAATAAAATAACTCCTTAAAAACTGGGGCCCTGTACAATTACAGCAATTTTTCTAGTTCACCATTTTTCTGATCAAGCTTTGATTCATATTTTCTCTCTCTAATAGACATGAAATAATATCTAAATATAGAACATTTTTGTCCAAAACGTCCATTATCACCCAACGTTTGAATTGTTCTATACACAGAGAGAATATATTTATCTCTATATATTATACCAGTGGTGAAATTCATTTTTTTTTTATTACCAGTTCTATGGGTGTGCCTTGGAGGTGGTGCCAGGGAAGGATACTGCAAAATCTCCATTCCCTCCCCACTCCTGTGGGAAGGATATTGCAAAATCTCCATTCCCACCCAGCCAGCCAGAGGTGACATTTTCCAGTTCTTCAAACTACTCAAAATTTGCACTACTGGTTCTCCAGAACTTGTCAGAATCCGCTGAATTTCACCCCTGCATTATAAGCACAATACTTACATTAGTAAAATAAATACAAAGACTATATAATTCAGCTCAATTTTCAATTCATATAAAATAATTCAGTCAGCTGGAGTATACTATACATGTGTATATTTTTAATCTCATTAATTGATTAAAAGAATGACATAAACATAGGTACTAATGGTAAATACTTTTCCAAAAATAAAGACACATTACTAGATGGGATAAAGGAATGTAGCAATAGCAATAGCAATAGCAGTAGACTTATATACCGCTTCATAGGCCTTTCAGGCCTCTCTAAGCGGTTTACAGAGAGTCAGCATATTGCCCCCAACAATCTGGGTCCTCATTTTACCCACCTCGGAAGGATGGAAGGCTGAGTCAACCCTGAGCCGGTGAGATTTGAACCGCTGACCTGCTGATCTAGCAGTAGCCTGCAGTGCTGCATTTAACCACTGCGCCACCTAAGCCCAATGTCTTTTGTTTCCATCTCATTTTTTTACACTTTCCCCTCAATTAGCATAATCTGACATCATCTGAAATAAATTTAGAAGTTAAAAAGAATTTTGAAATGGAGGGAAGTTTGAGAAGGCAATTAGAGTTCATAATTCCTATCTTTGGAAACACACTTTTGTAAATAACGTTGAACTTCATTCCACAACTTCTATAAAAACATGTTTCTCCTGAGATTTTTAGTGGCTCACAATAGAACTGGGAGATTGGCATGTGTGTTGTGTTGTACGGAGGATTACAAATAGATTTAAATAATTAAACAAGCCAAAGTTTGTCATTATGAATAAATTTTTGGCACAACACTTTGAAAGAGTTGGCTTCCTTAGGTTTAAATAAGGAGAAAGGAGTAGAATATCTCAAAAATAATAATAATAAAAAAAAAGTGGAGTAGATAATTTCCCAGTTGTGCAAGGTAAAAGAGAGAATAGAAGCAGCATTTCTTTCACTGAGAGCAGTATGGCTGGATCAAAAGCTTTAGAAAAGAATTAAGGTGGAATTAGGAAGAGATAAGGGAAAGAAAAAAATGGATTCGACTGCATACAGCATCTGGGAGTACTAGGGCAAGAATAGTCATCAAATTTTGTTCAAATTTAAAATTTAAAATGAAGTATTATGAAATTTGAAAGATACCCAGATTAGCTTAAAGAAAATTTAGCATTCAGTATTTCTGAACTGTATACAGGTTAGAATGTATTATCTTTTCATATGTTGCTATGGCATGTTTCATAACACAGCTGTCAGGAATAAAATATTTGAGCTGCAAGTGTCACCTCAACCACTCCCTGACAGCCAAGAAACACAGTTCTCCATAATTGTCACGCAGTGCTTTATTCAGATTTTGCAGTCCAATGTATTAGCCTTAAAATGAGCATTTTAGTATTAGAACAATGCTAGAAACAATGCATTTTGACAAAATGTACCTATAACAATTCATTGTAGGGTGGAACAACTTAAACATAGGCATATGAATATATTTCTATAAGAATTGTAGAATAGATAAGCATAGGTAAATATGCACATCCATCCACTCTCTGGAATTAATGAACAGGTAGTCTAAGTGATTTCAAATAAACTAGCAACTCAAGGTCAGGATAAACTGTAGTTGTCAATAGCAATAGCAGTAGTAGTTAGACTTATATACCGCTTCATAGGGCTTTCAGCCCTCTCTAAGCGGTTTACAGAGTCAGCATATCGCCCCCAACAATCTGGGTCCTCATTTTACCCACCTCAGAAGGATGGAAGGCTGAGTCAACCCTGAGCTGGTGAGATTTGAACAGCCGAACTGCAGAACTGCAGTCAGCTGAAGTAGCCTGCAATGCTGCATTTAACCACTGTGCCACCTTGGCACAAACATGTTGCTTTATTAGGCTTCCACATTTGTTGTTTAGCTTTGTTGATGCTTAGGTCTTTCAGAAGACCTAAACATCTTTTTTTTTAACCCTGTACTCTTATTTCTATCAATTGTTGAATTTTATTGTTTTCATGACAAGGATCTTTCCTTTAGAGCTTCATGTTACTAGGTGGAAACCCAGTAAAAATGAAGTGTTCAAACTTAGGTGTGTTTAAGAGGGATTGGCCCATTCATACCAGTGGTGAACAATCCTATGGCTCCATTGTTATCTATCATGAACAGCTATGACTATGAGCGTGAACCGTCAAAACCGTGCTCGACTAAGCCACGCCCAATTAAACCGCGTCACTGACGTCATCAACAGGGCGACAACAGCCAGCGCGGAGAAAGAAGGGTGCTTTAAATAGCGCTTTGAAAGCAAGCCGATTCAACTTAAGGTAAGGGTTAGGTTTAGGTTTAGGGTTAGGTTAAGGGTTAGGTTTAGGGTTAGGTTTAGGGTTAGGTTAAGGGTTAGGTTTAGGGTTAGGTTTAGGGGGGTTAGGTTTAGGTTTAGAGGTTAATTTTAGGTTTAGCGTTTACAGCGTGCTTCTGTCTCCGCGCTGTTGTCGCCCTGTTGATGACGTCAGCTACACGGTTTCGTCGAGCGCGGTTTAGTCGAGCACGGTTTTGTGGTGGAACCGACTATGAGACCTTTGTCAAATAAATGTGAGAAGTAGTTATTACACACTTGGAGGAAAACAACCTGATACTACTTCTGTCCATTACCAAAATACAAGACAGAGAGAAATGGAGCATCACTCCTGATAGGGCTGTTCAACAAGCGTTGCATAAATCAGGCATAAAAAAGCCCCAAAATTAAGTTGAGAAATTCATTTAAGCAGTGATGTCTCAAAAAGTCTTTATTAATGTTCAGTTATGGCCTATAATAGTTGTATAAAAGAGATGTAGCATTTAAGAAAATCAATTCCTGTAGTATAATACTACTATTTTACATAGCTATTTAAGCTTTTACACATGATCCCCTTCTGTACTATGATTTCCTCTGGTAAGATGCTTCTGTATTTGTGATGATAGATTACACCTGGAGCATCTCTGTCTCTGTTGGGACAGGGTACTTGAAAGGAAACTTTGGGTGAAAATTAATCACATAGCCAGTGAATATCTGACCCAGGATTTTCCATTATCACCAAAACTACTGTCAATTGTTTAAGACATTCTTCCCCACTTGGAGACAATGGAAGATAACTTGTTATACCTGTTTTTTTGACACATTTTTTCAACAGTGTTAAAAGATGCTAATTGAAAAATGAAGCCAAGTGATAGACTTGAACTGCATTAACAGCTGCCCAAAAATAAAAGCTCAAAAGTTGTTTTAAATGAGCAAAAGTTGTGGTTTTTTAAAAAAATATTCACTTCAGATGACTGCTATTCTTGCCAAATGAACCTCTCAACCTTGTTCTCCACCCCTTATTATTTACAGCAACACAAATAGCAATAGCAATAGCAATAGCAGTAGACTTATATACCGCTTCATAGGCCTTTCAGGCCTCTCTAAGCGGTTTACAGAGAGTCAGCATATTGCCCCCAACAATCTGGGTCCTCATTTTACCCACCTCGGAAGGATGGAAGGCTGAGTCAACCCTGAGCCGGTGAGATTTGAACCGCTGACCTGCTGATCTAGCAGTAGCCTGCAGTGCTGCATTTAACCACTGCGCCACCTTGGCTCTTCTGATCATTAAATGTTTTGAATTTTATCCTTTAGCCCTAAATTTTACTACAATGTCTTCAGTACTAGCCTCATTCTTTCATACGAAGGAGGAAAATGGACTCCCAGGAGAGAAAGAGAATGAAGAAATAGGTGAGGCTGTTTTTTCCCCTTTCCTCAGTTTTTTTTCTTATTTTGCGTAACTTAAATTTTTAGTTCTCCACATTTTGTAACATCCACTTCTATCACGGCAAGATGTAGCATATGTTTCATTGTTTTTGCAAGGGGTGTAGAGTATAGGGATCATAAATACATTGTGTGGTTGTTCTTAAATTTTATGATGCCAATAAAGAAGAATATTTGATAAAGAGGAGGAAGAGAAAGAAGAGAAGGGAAAGGAGGTGGGAAGAAAGAAGGAGAGAAGAAAGAGAAGAAACTGGGGGAGGAAGGAGGGAGGGAAGAGGAGAGGGTAGTAAAGAGGGAAAGAGGGAGGGAAAGAAAGAGAGAAGGAGAGTTGAAAGGAAGGAAGGAAGGAAGGAAGGAAGGAAGGAAGGAAGGAAGGAAGGAAGGAAGGAGGGAGGAAAGGAGGGAGATTAAGAGAAAAGGAAGGAGGAGGGAAAGAGGAAGGGAAGGAGGGAAGGTATGTGAGAAGGAGTGGGGATCGAGGGAGGGAAAGGAGGGGGAAGGAAAGGAGGAAAGGAGAAAAGAAAGGAGGGAAGGCAGGGGAGAAGGGAGTAAGGGGGGGAGGGAAGAAAAGGGTATGGAAAAGAAGAAATGAGGGAAGAGAAGAGGGAGGGAAGGAATAAGATACCTAACCTTTGATGTTTATAATGATTTGATAGTATGGGAATATCTCGAAATGTAGTTGTATTGTTTTTTACAAGTTATGGATGTTGTATTTTCTTTTTACCAATAAAATCTTTTTTTAAATTTTTTTTTAAAAAAAGAAGAATATTTGTATCTCAGGGTTGAATTGACTTAAGGTTAAAATAGCTCTTGAGAAATGGGACAGAATTCAAGAAAGAGGGTTTGCTTTCACTCGATTCTTCAAACCCCTTCCATTAAGTGTAAAGGTTGGTTCAAAGACGAACTAGAACCAGGATAGTCTGCCAGCAATGTGCTAATATTTTACTTTGCATGGTTGGCTTTGGGTTCATTTATTTCAGTCTCTCAGAACTTTGAATTTCCTAAGATGGTTGATTGCCACTTATTTTTTTTTCTAAATCACATCATGATTGCTCATGTTGAAAATGGCTTAATTAAGAGTATTCAGAAGAAAGTAGCAGCATTAAAGCTTCAGCAATATTATTTTAATTATGATGGCATAATTAGTATAATTGAGTTTTATTAGAAAATCTTATTTTCAGTAAGTTTGAATGTTTTCTTAAACAAAAAGCCAGGATTTATTTTACTTTCATTGTAAAGTTGTTTTTTTTAAAGATACACTTATCAAAATAGTTATAGAGATGAAGAATCATCACTTCCACGCTTGGAAATGTCAACACTTTACATTTGTAGTCCCTCCCTGAATTGGAAACAAACAAACCTTCAAAAAACAAAACAAAATATTGTGCTTTATTTGTTTATCTAATTTATGTATCCACCCTTATCACAAGAAATGATGCTTAGTAGCATACCACAATCCAATTAAATAAAACTATATACAAACAATAATTGTGAAATGCAAAAAATGTTACTAAAAAGCACACACTTCCTCCAATAAAATTAAGAATTGTTTATTTTAAAATTTGTGTATACAATTTAAGAGCAGTTAGACTTATATACCGCTTCATAGGGCTTTCAGCCCTCTCTAAGCGGTTTACAGAGTCAGCATATCGCCCCCAACAACAATCCGGGTCCTCATTTCACCCACCTCGGAAGGATGGAAGGCTGAGTCAACCTTGAGCCGGTGAGATTAGAACCGCTGAACTGCAGATAACAGTCAGCTGAAGTGGCCTGCAGTACTGCAGTACTGCACCCTAACCACTGTGCCACCTCGGCTCTTAATTTATAAGCTGCCCATCTTCTGTCACATGACTCTGCAGTTTGGGATCTGATCTAATCTTGATTAATAAATGTTACATAGCATACTGTTCATATACTTTTGTTATAGTTTTGTTATAGTTTTGTTATAGTTTTGTTATAGTTGTTATATAATGTACAGCTCAAGATGGAGTGTGACACAGCTGTAAGTTTTCTATGAAAGAATGCATTCTGGATACATTTGGAGTCCTTCATTTTTAGCAATAGCAATAGCAGTAGACTTATATACCGCTTCATAGGCCTTTCAGGCCTCTCTAAGCGGTTTACAGAGAGTCAGCATATTGCCCCCAACAATCTGGGTCCTCATTTTACCCACCTCGGAAGGATGGAAGGCTGAGTCAACCCTGAGCCGGTGAGATTTGAACCGCTGACCTGCTGATCTAGCAGTAGCCTGCAGTGCTGCTTTTAACCACTGCGCCACCTTGGCTCGGATTTTTAATCCGAGAGATGATGGGAAAGCACCGAAGATGTCTTTGCCCCCATGCCTTATTCACCATTCTTCTGCATTCTGAGCCAATTATACACATCGCTTAATTAGCTTTTGAAGAAGGTTTAGTACGTCTGAAATAAGAGACTTGGATGGGATCCTTATTTATTATTTATTAATTTATTTATGTGTTCATTCATTCATTCATTTCAGTCTTGTGATTCTGGTGAGAAACAGTGGTTAAAATACGAAATGACACCAAAATAAATGCACAACAGCAGCTAAGGTAAAAAAACCATCGCAATCATCAACACAATCATCCTACGGCGTCTGCCAGTTATCCCAACCACCCTGTCGGATGACATAAGCAGGTTGTCATTGTTCCAAGCATCATGTAGAATCCAAAGTCATCCTCAGAGGTTACCACGATTGGAATTAATCTGAACTATCAGGGAACGATCCAAAGATCGGGCACCGTAACAGAGAAGCTGTCTTGCTGGGTCACGCCAGATGGCATTTTGTAATAGATGGAACCTGTAGCATGTACATATCTCCTGCCAGATCTGCTAGGACAAGCAGACGCAATTGGAGAGTTGCCCTGTCTCAGCGTGCGAATCTGATTTATCATTTCTGCTCTAGCTAGATTGTCAAATTCAGCTTTAAATCTTTGCATGGAGTCTTGGTGTTGTCAAGCAATGGATCCTTGCCCTCAATAAAGGGGCATTTGACTGTCCCTTCTTTTAATAGCTCAGAACAAATGTCACCTTGGAACGATCTGTAGGAAGTTTTTGCTGGCTGACGTGCTGATTCCTATTGGGTTGTAAAAGTCAGGAACCGATCCTGATTTCCTCCAGGGTTCTCTGGCAAACACCCACGAGGGCAAAGACATGTTGGTTGATCTGCCAGCGACTGTGTGCTGCTGCTGTTGAGCCAGGCTTGTCCCAACTGCTGTCTTAATTGCACCATGGCATTGTGTGGGTTTGCAATTTGTATATCCAGTTGCTGTTGATATGGTAACAATGTAGAACAAGCTGTTCTGCAGAGAGTAAAGAACTGATGCCATCTCCATGTCCAAAGGAAAGGTTCCATATTTCTTTTCTTTTTTTTGAATAATAATGTTACTGAAAATAAAAATATGCAAAAAGTACAAAGTAATAGAATATGAAAGAATGAAAAGACAAAATAGAAAGTACAGAAAAAAATGAAAATAAATTAGTAAAGAGGGAAAAAAGAGCTACATAAACAAAAGGCTTCCCCCTTTATCACAGCAAGTAAACAAGTAATTTACCACTTTATCTGAAAATACAACAAAAGGTCTCTTCCCGTATTTTATTTCTTATCATTTGATTCTGATCAACAAAAAATCCATTAAGGATTACAGAAACAATAACACATATATTTTGAACTTGACCAAATAAACCAACTTTATATTTGTTTCCTTTGGTTTTAACAGTCTTGATCTTTGATCCCTTTAAATAAACTTTGCAATCCCCAAACTTTATTTTTTTCATTTTCTCTTTGTCTCTTTTCAGAAGCTCTTCAACACTTTTACCTAACTCTTTTGTAAATCCAAAATAAGAAAATTATCCAAGTCATTCTTCTGATTTGTTATTTGTAAATCCCTTTTAATTATCATTTTTACTTCATTTTTATAGTTTGTAATTTTTAAATCCACAATGAAATAAGTCTCAGTTTTTGTCTAGTTAAATTTCTTTAACTAGACAAAGTTAAATAAATTTTCTCAATTGGTGGAAGGGTGGAACAAAAAGCAATGGGTGGAAACTAATCAAGGAGAGAAGCAACTTAGAACTGAGGAGAAAATTCCTGACAGTGAGAACAATTAATCAGTGGAACAGAAGTTGCCTCCAGAAGTTGTGAATGCCCCAACACTGGAAGTCTTTAAGAAGATGTTGGATAGCCATTTCTCTGGAACGGTATAGGGTTTCCTGCCTAGGCAGGGGGTTGGACTAGAAGACCTCCAAGGTCCCTTCCAGTTCTGCTATTGAATTGTATTGTAAGTTCCGTTATGTCCTGGTTGTTTCTAAGTAACAGGTGCAGGATTTTAGCCACAATTTTACTTTTCCACATATTTCCAAAATGCATGTTAAGTTATTGCAATTGCAATAACATTCCAATAAACAATGTTTTCCAAGCATCTTCTAGGATATCTGGATTGTTTTCATCACACGTATAACAAATTTGCAGTTCATATTTCAAAGTTCATTTCAAAACAGGTTAGATAGCAATAGCAGTAGACTTATATACCGCTTCATAGGGCTTTCAGCCCTCTCTAAGCGGTTTACAGAGTCAGCATATCGCCCCCAACAATCTGGGTCCTCATTTCACCCACCTTGGAAGGATGGAAGGCTGAGTCAACCTTGACCCGGTGAGATTAGAACCGCTGAACTGCAGATAACAATAGCAATAGCAATAGCAGTTAGACTTATATACCGCTTCATAGGGCTTTCAGCCCTCTCTAAGCGGTTTACAGAGTCAGCATATCGCCCCCAACAATCTGGGTCCTCATTTCACCCACCTCGGAAGGATGGAAGGCTGAGTCAACCTTGACCCGGTGAGATTAGAACCGCTGAACTGCAGATAACAATAGCAATAGCAATAGCAGTTAGACTTATATACTGCTTCATAGGGCTTTCAGCCCTCTCTAAGCGGTTTACAGAGTCAGCATATCGCCCCCAACAATCTGGGTCCTCATTTCACCCACCTCGGAAGGATGGAAGGCTGAGTCAACCTTGAGCCGGTGAGATTTGAACCGCTGAACTGCTGATCTAGCAGTCAGCCTGCAGTGCTGCATTTAACCACTGCGCCACCTCGTATTATATAAAACTGATGTCATTTTGTACATCAGTATTGGGAGGTGAAATGTGGCTGAATGGAACTCTAACGATGTCTTCAAAAGGACGTGGCAAAAGCTTTTTTTCTTTTCTTTTAGGAAAAAACTAGAATAGAATGGGATGCCATAGCATGCACATGCTTCTGGTTATTTATATGTGTTGTTACAACTGTAGCAGTATTGGGTCATCAGATTTTGATTTATCTGTAATAAACCCCTCTCTTTTGCTTTCACTCCCCTTACGCTGCTTTGGTGCTTGTTCTAGGGAAAGTAAAGTATTCTTAGGGCTTGCAAGGTTAACTCTATAAATAGATCTAATAGAAAAGGTGAAGACAATACATACAAAACACCCTGTTACTGTACCCTTAGTTCAGAAAGAGAGAGAGAGAGAGAGAGAGAGAGAGTTGCAGTTGCCTAAAACAGTCTGAGAATTGAGAATTATTTGCATTATCTTTTCAAAGGCGTGCTACAATAACTTTGCCTGGCAAAAGAGTCTTTGAAATGTAGGGCCGTCTGGCATTTAGGGCTTCTCCCCCTCCCCTGTGCAGAGACCGTGGTGTAAAAAATCCGAATAAAAACTGGGATGTTAGTAAAGGATATTGATTGGCCCTGTTATGTTCCTGGTTTGAATCACAGTTTTGGCCGTTAACTCTTGAGATGGTTTGTTGGGTAAAGCAAGTAGCAACTCAATTTCTCAGAAACTCTTAAAACCAGAGCTGAAGATATGGAAGCAAGCACTGAGTCCAGAGTTTTAATGGCATCAAGTAAATTGCTACTGCTCCTTCACAGATCTTCACAGAGCCGAGGTGGCGCAGTGGTTAGGGTGCAGTACTGCAGGCCACTTCAGCTGACTGCTATCTGCAGTTCGGCGGTTCAAATCTCACCGGCTCAAGGTCGACTCAGCCTTCCATCCTTCCGAGGTGGGTGAAATGAGGACCCAGACTGTGGGGGCGATATGCTGACTCTGTAAACCGCTTAGAGAGGGCTGAAAGCCCTATGAAGCGGTATATAAGTCTAACTGCTATTGCTATTGCTATCTTACTGTTTGCATCCTATATGTTGAATGGGGCAACTTGGGATGGGCAACTAGCTTGCAGCCAATTCACTACAGCCAACTTGCCATGGGGCAACTGACTGTGGGAGGATTCAACCATTCAATGTAAGTATTTAAACTAATTTAAAAAAAAATATTTTCTGTCATTCGCATTTGATTTTGTCCTTCCTGTTGCATTCTTTTTTAAAAACAATTCTGTTTTTCCATTTCTTCAATATTAGTGCAACTCTTGTCCCACAGCGAGTTGTCCTGTGTGGCCAGGGTGAGTTGCCCCATGAGTTAGCCATGGCAGGTTGGCTGAAGCAAATATGTCCTCTTGTTTCATGTTCTATTCTCCATCATAGTTTTTACGCTGCACCTCACCTTGCATTGATGCTCGGAATTAAGTAAGTTGAAAAGCAGCATGCTTTTATTTTCTAACACAGCAGTTTGATATGACTGTCAACTCATGACTGCTCCAAGCTAAATGATTGGGACAATTCATAACCAGCTGCCCTATAAGTAGTTCCTCTCTGGGCATGAATATAACAAATGTAGCAAAGCCTAAAATGCTTTCTGTTCACCATGGTGGCATGTTCACAGTCCAGGTCAACGTACAGCTTTCTCTTGTTTGAGCAGTTACAGCAAAAGATCTACTTATGAAACTGTCAACAATTGGTATGAGAAACCAGTAATATTTTATCTTCACTTTTGTGCAAGTTCCGTTTTCAAGCCATAAATGGGCTGCGGATAAAAGTTGAGTCCTCTTTCTAGGAAGGCCAGAAGACCTCCAAGCAGGGAGTTGGACCAGAAGACCTCCAAGGTCCCTTACAACACTTTCTTATTCTGTTAGCTGAGGATATTTTTTAATGCAGTTGGTGTGAGTAATATACTTCTACTGTAGTAAAAGACTGTAGGACCATTACAAACTTCTCTCCATTTTGGACAACTTACTCCGTGTGTATATAGGACACATGGAACAACATCCCTAAACATTTGAAGATGTTAATGATTTTGATCAGGTGTTTACTTAATTGCCATGCATTAATTTGGGGACTTTTAACAAATATCAATAACTTAGAATTTGCATAATTAATTAGGATGTTTCTGCACTCCAATATTAAAGCACATAAAGCTTGATTTAGATCAATTTGTGTCTGGAATAATATGGGATCACCTACATATAGGAAGATTCCAGTGTGTCCTTCAATTTAGAAAGAAGATAGGATAGATTATTCATCTTGGCCACAAGAGGACTGATATACAGATTAAACAGTAATGTTGCCAAGATACATGCTTGCCTAACTCCCCTGCTGACAGAAATTTGACAGACTTAGCTAAAGCTTGACATTCCTCTCTTAAAATATCATCAGGTGGAGACCTAGATCCAAAGACATTGTATCCATACCATACATTTTCTAAATTTGAAAAGCGTTTACTCAGGAAACCTGGGAAGCTCACAATACATACATAAGGGGTTGAAAACTTTCCTGCTTGCTATTGTCCGTGGGGAGCAGAAGTTTGCACATCTCAATGCATCTTAATATCGTGCCCTCTAATTAGAATCCATATAATGACATATGCAAATAACTGTAATTAATTTTACCAATGCAACCTTGTCTTGTAGATAACTAAACACTAAGCCACGAAGTGTTCTGAAATCAACATGTATCTTCAATTGCAGCCAGAAGCTAACTGGCAGTTAGTGCATCCATTAACATAGAAATGATTTATAGAAGTAAAATCTGATGTGCCAGTAACTATAAAAACAGCTGCATTCTCCACTAACTGAAGTTCCTGGATTACTGTCAAAATCACATTTATTATCTATCTATCTATCTATCTATCTATCTATCTATCTATCTATCTATCTATCTATCTATCTATCTATCATCTATCTATCTACCTACCTACCTACCTATCTATCATCTATCTATCATCTATCTACCTACCTACCTACCTACCTACCTACCTACCTACCTACCTACCTACCTACCTACCTATCTACCCATATCTATCTATCTATCATCTATCTATCTATCTATCTATCTATCTATCTATCTATCTATCTATCTATCTATCTATCTATCTATCTATCTATCTATCTATCTATCTATCATCTATCTATCATCTATCTATCATCTATCTACCTACCTACCTACCTACCTACCTACCTACCCATATCTATCTATCTATCATCTATCTATCTATCTATCTATCTATCTATCTATCTATCTATCTATCTATCTATCTATCTATCTATCTATCTATCTACCTACCTACCTACCTACCTACCTACCTACCTACCCATATCTATCTATCTATCTATCATCTATCTATCTATCTATCTATCTATCTATCTATCTATCTATCATCTATCTATCTATCTATCTATCTATCTATCTATCTATCTATCTATCTATCTATCTATCTATCTATCTATCTATCTACCTACCTACCTACCTACCTACCTACCTACCTACCTATCTATCTATCTATCTATCACAGGACACCTCAATTACAATATAAATTCCAGGTAGTTTACAAATGATAAATAATTAAGATTAAGGCAAAACCAAGGTTAGAAGAATTGAAGCAAATAAGAATCTGTTCCAAAAGCCATGTGGGAGAAACAATTAACCCGTTTTACAGTATGAAATGTGGATTAGTAGGATCAGAAAAATGTGCGGTCCTAAGGAATGCTGAAAAACGATGAATTCGGGGATTGCTGCTGTACAGAATCCAGGGTTAATGTTGTTCCAGAGAGAGAGAGAGACTGCTAGAAAAAATCATTTCTGACGTGCTACAATATCGATACGCTTTAGTGGTGGAATCTGGAGATTATGGAATACACCATATGGTCAGAAACAACTGAAACATGTGGCCCTATAGGTATCCAGATATAATGAGAAGCTTTATATATGACAAACAGCAGATTGAATTGCATCCAGAAAGCAACTCGTAATCAGTACACTGTGTGAAATACGGTTGTTACATAAGTGAAATGAAGTGCATCCATAAATGGTTGTTGAATTTCAGACCAATTTAGCTACTGAATAGACTTCAAGAACCAACTTAGCTACTGAATTGAATGTAATTTATGTTGCAGTCTACTTAGACTTAGAAAAAGATTTAAGGCATCTGTAAATGTGAGAAGGACCCCCCAATCCAGGATATCCTGGAAATGAAAAACATGGCACACCAGATAAGTGTGTGAAAAATCCTATTGGGGAAAAAACATGATTGTCTATCGGGACCTATATACACATTTTTGATATCATTGATGACAGTCCTAGACTAGCTGCCAAGTACCAACATTTTAAATGAATAATGAAATCCATGCTCCCAGCCTGTAAAGTAAATGAAATGCTACAAAATACCCCTGATATTTTAACAAAATATATTTTGACTTATCACCATCCTTAAAAATTTGATATCTTTCCAAATTTGGTATCCTAGACAGCTCCCTTGTTCGCCTATATGAATGGACCAGTTGTGACCTCTACATAATCCATGTCTGTAAATACAATTACATCTCGCCAATGAAAAATTGAACAAAACTTCTTATTTAAAATGAAGAGATAGAGGATATAGATATAGGGCAATGTGTCCATACATGTGCACATGTACGCAGAAGTAGGTAGGTGTGTTTATGAGCCAACACATGTCAATTTGAAACTAAAGGAGAATGGTTTAATTTTCAGCATAGCTTTGGGGAAGGATGCTTGAAACAGGTGCAATAGATAAAACATAGGAAATAAAGTAAAAGAAACCCTATATTTCCTGTTTAAATTTGTTGTAGAAAAGACGGGACACACAAGCCAGCTCTTCAGAGAAGGAAAGGTTATTGCGCAGGTTCAGAATAAATGGCCTGAACAATGAGTGAAAGTCAGGAAATTCCTTATATAGTTTATTGCTTTCAGCTAAAGCCATCTGTTAGTTTTGGAAACACCCCTCAAGATATGCCCTTGAGTTACAGAAAGTATGTTTACAGGATGTCATAATACATGGGTCAGCTAACGGACATGCATAGCTTGTATTTTGAGGAACTAACAATATGTGTCTCCCAAACAGATTAACAGCCAAGCCAGCAGATGGGCTAAAATAGATGCTTCGCTTCAGCATATTTCATGTGCAGACTTCCTTCTAACCCGTGTCTAACCGCACCATGTCCTAAAAGCAAACCTTGCAACTTCTATATGAACAGTTAAAGCTTAACATCATGAAACCCTAGTCTGGTTCAGGCTTGAGGCCTACTTTGGTTCAGCCTGCCACCTGAAATTGAGCAAATTGTTGACTCTTTATTTTTATCATTAAGCTTTAGTAATATATTTTCTACTTTGTAGATTTTTTTCATATTTTTTCTACAGATTTATCAATCATTTGATGAAAAAAGAATTAACAATTCAATTGAATGAAAATAATCTGAAAGATTTTTTCCACCAGGAAGATTTTAGAGTAATGTGAAAATATCTAGAAGGAGTGGCAGAGCCAGGAGTCAAAAGAGGAATCAGACTAGATCACAGGTGTCAAACTGGCGGTGTCACATGTTTCATGATGTACTGTGGGTTTTTTTTCCCTTTTGTGGGCATGGCCTGTGTGTGATGGATCTGGCCCACAGGCTGCCAGTTTGACACCCCTGGCCTAGAGTCTCTACATTCCCACTAGTGGTCCAACTTTTGTTAACCCTTATCTAGTGCCAAAATAGCGCTAACCACTGGTTGACTAGGCTCCTATGCAGGAAATGAACAACAAATCAACAATAAATTAATTGGAACTTAATTGGCCTTATTCTTTCATGCCAGGCATGAAATAGTCAAGCTTTATGCCACATTGAACAATATAATAAACTCAAGGAAAGTTTCGAGTTCGGCACTACTGAAAATAGGAAAAAGAGAACCCTTTTGTTAAGCAGAAATCTTTCAAGAAAATCGGAAGGAATGTGAACTAAGTATAAGTATAGTTTTATTGTCTACCTAGCATATACATAAAAGCTCTTTGATTTGAAAAATCAGAAATCCGTACAGGAATTGGCATTAATGGGTTTTACTGCTTGTGATCTGTGTTTATCCATCAATTTCTGAAATTGAAATCTTTTTTTTTGAGGGGGGGGGGGAGCTTGATACGTATATTTTATTTTTTTCTTAAAAATAAAATGTGCCCTTACTTTCCCTGAATTGATTCCCAGATAAGGTCTTTTAAATGCTACTTTTTAAAATCGTGCTGTGAGGATTCAATTAGAACTGAACAGAAAAATAATAATAATTAAGTTATCATTAGTATGCAAGCTGCTTCTTGGAGCTGAAATCTCTCTTCTTCCCTTCCTGTGATCACTTAAGGCTCCGTCATTTGATGTGTTGTCTCCCTGAATTCTACCACCTGGGAAAAAATGGAAGCACTACCTGTAAGTTAGCAATTAAATTAGCAATCGCTTGAGGACAAGGAATGGCATAACGAAGCAACATGAAGTAAATAAAACTCTGATTGAGGATGTTGCACAGGGATTTTAATATTTGTGGTATAAATAAGATTTTTGAAAATGTAGAGTGAAATCCTGGAGCCATGTCCTACTTTAATGGGGCTCTCTTGTGTATACAGATGTTGTGATGGCCTCCACATTACATTCTTCATCTTAGTTGTTTGTTGCGAAGTCTGTCCAACCCATCACAACCCCATGGACAACATTCCTCCAGGCCTTCCTGTCCTCTAGAGTCCATTTAAGATCACGCCGACTGCTTTGGTGACTCCATCCAGCCACCTCATTCTCTGTCATCCCCTTCTTCTTTTGCCCTTCATCGTTCCCAGCATGAGGCTCTTCTCCAGTGAGTCCTTCCTTCTCATTAGGTGGTCAAAGTGTTTGAGTTTCATCTTTAGGATCTGGCCTTCTAAAGAACAGTAAGGTTTGATCTCCTCTAGGACTGACCAGTTTGATCACCTTGCAGTCCAAGGGACTCACAGGAGTTCTTCATCTACAGTCCCCCCAATCCATCATTCTACATTAGGATGTTCTACTCATTATGCTGTTCCCATTAACATTATTCAAAAGAAGGTCCCTTTTATTGCTAGTTTACTCATGAGAAATAAAGTGCCAGAGCGATCACTGATATTACGTAAATTAGAATGGATCTTGGAGAACGTGTAGTTCAAATCTACAGCGTATGCAGTGAAGCAATACAGGAATTTCTATAGGGTAGAAAGTGTTGAAGTTAAAATCTTTTCACAATAAATGGGCTGATTCCATAAAGAAATCCAAAGCTCTTACTGTATATATTGGGTTTAAGGAACTGATGTGAGTGAGAGACAAAATAGGAAAATAAAACAAAAATAAGAATCAAAATACTTTACTAATTCAAAGAGTTATCTTTCAACTGATACGCCTTTAACCAGGAATACACACACAGAACAAGTATTGATAAAAAGCCACTGGATTCTAAAATGAAGCAGCAGATGAATACTGATAGTTCTCAATTTATGGCCATTCATTTAACAATGTTTCAGAGTTATGATATTGCTGAAAAAAAGTGACTTATGATTGGTTCTTTCATTTATGATCTTTGCAGTGTTTTCATGCAGGTGATCAAAATTCAGGTGTTTGGCAAATGGGATGTGTTTTTTCAGCATCCAAGGGTCATGTGATCTTTTGCTATACTTGTTAACATATTAAATAACCAAATAAACAATATAGGGATGATATAATTAGAGCCGAGGTGGCGCAGTAGTTAAATGCAGCACTGCAGGCTATTTCAGCTGACTGCAGTTCTGCAGTTCGGCTGTTCAAATCTCACCGGCTCAAGGTTGACCCAGCCTTCCATCCTTCCGAAGTGGGTAAAATGAGGACCCGGATTGTTGTTGGGGGCAATATGCCGACTCTGTAAACCGCTTAGAGAGGGCTGAAAGCCCTATGAAGCGGTATATAAGTCTAACTGCTATTGCTATTGCTATAATTCACTGTGCTGGAGTGGAACAATGTGCCTTAGTGAAGCATACTTCAGCCATCCATACACTCCAATACGTGCATAAAGTCCAACACATAATCATCTTAGGTAATGGGGTATGAATCTGATCTTCTTGTCACGGGTGCAGTAATGCATCTGCATGAAGTTCTTGTGCTTAGTTTTTATAGCGTATAACAAAATGTTTTAACATAATGAAGGCAATCATAGTCTTTCACATATCATGTAATTTCAGTGTTATTTACTAAATGCTGTTTGAGTAAACCAAATGTAACAAATTAGAACTGCAACCTAAAATTTCCCAGTGTGAAATACTGGCTAAGCTTTTTCATCGTCTAGTTTCAACCTGATTGTCGATGCCAGCAGGAACCCAAAAAACAGTTTGAGAGCACTAGGAAATAATTTTCAAAGTGCAATATGGGCCACTGTCTGGACAAAAGGAATTCTGTTACAGCCTCAAAGACTAGGTACCTAGTCCATTTGTCATGATACTGAAATTCTTAGTCTCTGTATAGAAGAAAAGCAAAACAAAGAAACCCTTGAAAACCAAGGAAAAGCTTGCTAGTCAGAAATGGAGCAATCCATAGTCATTCAGGCTCTCCAATTTTGTAAAAGTTTAAAACCTATTCTCTTCCAGCTTCACAATAATAATAATAATAATAACACTTTTAAAGAAAACAATGTCTTCAGGAACTATCCTTTCCTTGTATTTTAATGAACTGAGCCAATAATTTATTTTTTATTTATTTAAAGCATTTGTATGGCCACACATTTTTCGACTAACTTTGGGTTACAGTATAACCTCTGTTTCCCTTAAAACTGCCACAAAACATTGTTGTCAGGTGCATAAAACTGCTCTAAGAAGCATGAGTGTATGATGTACACTGCTACACACTGGCACATTACTTCTGTTATTATTTACCATGTTTTTGGAGTATAAGACGCACCTCTTTCCCCTCAAGAAAGAGGGTGAAAATCTGGTTGCGTCTGATACACTGAATATAGCATTTTTGGCCTACCAAAACCCTGCCCCCTTTGCAAAAATGGACGTGCAGAGGGTTTGGGAGGCTTGCAAAATGCTCCTGAGGGCTGAGGACTTATTTTCTCTTTCTTTTCTTTTCTCTCTCCCTTCCTTCTCTACTTCCTTCCTTCCTCCTCTCCTTGCTCTTTGCTCTCCACCATCCACCATTTTGTGTTCCTACTGATGTATTTGCATTGGGTTTTCATTGTTTATTTTATTGTTCTATTATTTTACTTCTGCTTACCCTCTTTTCTTTCTTCCTTTTTATTGTTGTTTGCCACAAATAAAAAAATAACAATAACCATGGATTTTATGGCTGCTCCACAAAATAGGCTTCCCTGACTGTGAAGTTGGGTAACCAACAATTTTTGAGAACTGCAACATATAACTATGTTTCCCCTTTCCAGAACAGGGTTAATTGACTGAGAGATTTGGGGAGCTGAAGTCCACATACATTAAAGTTGGAAAAACACAACTCTTAGACACATCTAGTCCATTACGTAAGTAATTTCCACCTATCTATTTCAGCTATATGTTAAAAAAAAAAGTGTGGTCTAACATCTGGTGGCTCAAGATTGGTTCATCTTCTGTGCTATAGGAGATATAGACATCTCCTATATTTTGGGGGCAATGTCTGGTTCCCTCCATGGACATTTCTTTTCCTTAAATCACTGTGGAAACCGATTTAAAAAAAAAACAAACAGGAGAAATTGACATAAATTCTGCAGCTTCTCTAAGAGATTGTATCTCTAAGTGAATAGAAAAAAATATAAAACAGTCAGTTTTTCATTTTGTTTTGGTAGGGTTAGGATTGGGTTAGAGTCAAGAAGGATAAGGAGGAAAAGAGACATACACCAGCCAGAGATTATAGTAAACTTGTTCCAAGCCATTCCTATGACCAAAGTGGAGGAAGGGATTGAAAACTGTAAAGACTGACTTCCTTTCCAGCTGATTTATGCATGGGAAACCCCAAGTTGAAGGCTGCAGTGAAGAAATGGCCTTAAGAATTTTTATTACGCAATGTCAAACTGTGCAATTGCTCCACTTTGGTAGTTAAAAGAAGGCAATGCATAATTTTTAAAAAGTATCTCAGAGGGATGTGTTACTAAATTCTTGAAGGAAACCAAGTGTCCCTTTGTTGTTGTTGCTTGTGTTTAAACTTTGTCTGGGAGTCATGGTGGTTACAATGCAGTATTGTAGGCAAACTTTTCCCACAGCCATGAGTTCGATCTTGACTGGCTCAAGGTTGACTCCAGCCTTCTGATATTGGTAAAATGAGAAGCCAGATCTCATTTCTAATGTGCTGAGATTTGTAATGTGCTGACATTTGCAAACTACTCAGAGTGTGCTATAAAGCACTGTGGAGCAGTATATAAATCTAAGTGCTGTTGCTATTGTCTTTAAGTTACTCATGCTTGCATTTATACAGAAAGGAAGAATTATGAATCCTGGAAGAAAAAAAATAAATGCAACCTATGTTTATATGTAGCATGTCTCAAATAAGACTTTGTTTATACCCAAGAATTCATGATAATACCTGAAGCAATGGATAGTGGACATCACTGTCTCCAGTCAGGAAAATATTGTGACCCTAAGAATATTGAAGATAACCAGCTGACACACAGTATATTTTGCTAGGTAAGGGGGGAAAAACCACATTGCTTGATATGTGTATTTGTGGTCATTGGTCAAGAAGAACTTTTTTTAAAAAGGGGGGTCTATCACGTTCTAAGAAGACTAATTAAAAACCCCTTTGCATTAACTGAATAGATGTTAGCTCATTTTCAAGTGGAACCTCATTAAGGCAAAAACCTTCTGCACAAATGTCTCTTTCCGAATAGAACTTCTGGCAATTATTAATGATGTTTCCGTGTGAATTACCATCCGCCAAGTTATAAAAGCTAAACAAATCCAATATAAACCCAGGGTCGATTATGTCTAGTGGTCTTTTATTTATCTGAAGCCTTAGTTCCTTTTTGGAAAGCAATCTCATTTTGAGCAAGTGGGCCTTTTGGAGTTAAGGAGCATTGTAATGAAGGCATTACTGTCAGTATTCAGGGTAGAACGTATCCACCATTTATTATTTATTAATTTGTGAAAATCAGTGCGTAACACACAGCTATTTACATCTCCTCATTTTAGGTTGTTCTTGTGTTTTTTTTTTAAATTTCAAAGAATGAAGAAATAGGTAATTAAACCAAATGAAGTAAATAAAACTCAGTGTTAATAGGATGTAAATAAAGCTTTAAACTAATGAGAGATGAAAAGCCTATTACCTGCTGGTGAATACATTGTCAATATTGCTTCATGCTTTCTACTTCTCTGAACATTAAAAAAAAATTCCTGTCCTTCACATGACCAAATCCTTTGAAGAGAAGAGATATAATAAAGCAATAGTCTTAGAAGCAACTTTTTTTTTTTTTTTTTTACAAAAATGAGGGCTATGTTGCGGGGCCCATGCATTTATTCTTTATTTATATTTTGCATTTCTGGACTGCCTATCTCCCACTAATAGGAACGAAAGAACTGCAGGCATTCTTATAGCTTAAGACACCTCCAATTTCTTGCGCTGTTCTTCCTAAGTATGCATAAACTTCTCTCTGGACCTGAACGGAGTTCGATCCTTAGCAACTCACATCCATGCAGTTTTCTTGTGTAGGAAGAAAAATCTAGTTTGGTTCCAAGCTGGGAGAAAAAAACACTGGAAATAAAATGGAGGCTGCCTACACGGAACGAACATCTCTGCTTATTTGGTTTCCAGAAACTTCAGTGACAACAGCATGTTTCTGGGGTGGCTGGCAAAATGGCCGAGTGAGTGGATAGCAATAGCAATAGCAGTTAGACTTATATAGCGCTTCATAGGGCTTTCAGCCCTCTCTAAGCGGTTTACAGAGTCAGCATATCTCCCACAACAACAATCCGGGTCCTCATTTCACCCACCTCGGAAGGATGGAAGGCTGAGTCAACCTTTGAGCCGGTGAGATTTGAACTGCTGAACTGCAGATAACAGTCAGCTGAAGTGGCCTGCAGTACTGCACCCTAACCACTGTGCCACCTCAGCTCTTATGGATGGATTTTTATAGGGGGTTTGGTGATTGAGATATTCCAGGGAGTTGTGAAATGTAGTGAGCCTTTGGTCTTTTGCTGTTCTAATAGTGGTGGGGAAATCCCATTATGTCCTAAGGGTCCTCTCAGAATTTGGGTGGGGGAATGTAAATTCTTAATCCCATCATTCCCAGCCTTCCGTGGGAGCTTGTGGCTGAAGTTGTTTTGTTTATGAATAGACTGTGAGACCGCCTCCTGCCACATACCTCCCAACGACCGATAAGATCTCACAGGTTGGGCCTTCTCTGGGTGCCGTTGACCGGACAATGCTGGCTGGCGACCCCTCGGGGGAGGGGCCGGGGACCCCTCTGTAGCGGCTCCGGCCCTGTGGAACGATCTACACATAGAGATCCGGACCCTTCCCACTCTCTCGGCCTTCTGAAAAGCCACTAAAACCTGGCTATTCCGGCAGGCCTGGGGCTGTTGACCTCACGAATGAGGTCCGGCCCCACCAAGATTGAGTGTAGGGTGCGTTGCTTTTAAATTTGTTTCTTCTCTCCCTATTTTTAACTTGTTATCTTTTAGTCTTGTTTTTGTAAGCCGCCCGGAGTCCTACAGGATTGGGCGGCATATAAATTTATTAAATTACAATTATTACAATTGATCCAGATACAAACTCTCCTTTCCAAACGATCACTCTCTTCTGGTCGAGACTGTTTTCCCATGGCAGGAACAACCCGGCTGCTTTCTGCCTTTAAGAACATGTTTTTACGTTTCTCTTTTGGGAAAATATTCTATCCTGCCTCTTTTTAATATTAAGAAATAAAGATTGTTTTAATTTGGGGAGGAGGCTTCCTACACTTGGTAACAGTGTAAAAATGACTTGCCATTTCCCCCCTTCTATGACTTTATTACTTCTTTCATCCTTGAGATTTCCTAAACACCTACCAGATCCTACCTGCTTAGGTATCCACGGTCAGCTAGTGCTGTCACTAGCTAGCTTTAGTACTCCTGATGTTGGTTGTCCTTTTCAAGGACAAACTTTTCTAAACTTTCAAGTTTAGAAAAGAAAAAAAAACATCCTCCAAAAGGCTGTCAACTTTTACCTCCCCCAAACCTCTAAATTTTGCCCTGGTTTTTATTCAATGGCAATATCTATCAAAATCTTTATTTAGTTCTTATAAGCAATCTGACTGAATCACAGTTCTGGGCCATGAAGCAGCATTACGTCTTCCAAAAGCTAAAAAACAAAAGGGTTTAAAAATTAAAAGTTTGCAAATTTCAATACTCTTTCACCTGATCCAACCTTTCAGGAACTGGAAATTTGCCAACAATCCAACATCATTTTTTCCCCTCAATCTTGGAATTATTATTTTTAGTTAAAGAATTACTTAAATGTATTGAACAGATGTATGTTTAGAAAAAAGAAAATCATAAGCAAATCATTGAGATGGATTTTGAACAATGGAAATTAATACGAATTAAGGTTATCCCTGCTAAGAGTTACCACTAGACTTTCCATTCTGTCAGACAACAAGAACAAAAACAAGACTCTGCAAAACACTGTTTCTCGTTTTTGTTTTCTTTTTCTGGCTGTGATCCTATTACCAAATTGAATCACTCCAGCTCTTAGCCAAACATCTGGGATGTGCTTAACAGCTGGTTGTCACCAGTTATCACTGCTCATTTTAAACCCTATTGAGGCTATTGAATAGTCACATTAGATGTTATATCTGTAGTGGGCTAGAGAAGTTTGTTCACTACGCAGGCCTTTAACAATTTCCTGCATAAATCTTGACGAGGTGCACAGATACAATACAGTCTGAATAAAAGATCTTATCACGAATACATAGTACTTTCTGGCCTATTGTCTTTTAACTTTCCATTTTCATGAATATGCTTGAACTTTAATGGAAAATTAGAGTTTAGGTTTGTTTTCTCTTCCTTGATTCAATAATGGATAAAATGAGCATAGTTTCAAAATGTACATTTTCTGATATTTTGATGCAGTTAAGTGACAAGAATTACTCCACAAGTTACTGATGCAATTGAAATCTTAAGTAACTGAAAACATGTTAAGTAACTCAAAAGACCCAGTAGCTTAAGTGGGGGAAAAAAATCATGTCAGGGGTGGGTTTCAACCGGTTCGCGGCAGTCCCTGCGAACCGGTTGGTCGGCAAACCCGGAAGTAAGTAATTTCCGGGAACAGCAACTGGCCCACCCGCCCACCCGTGCTCCTTACCCGGTTTTGACGAGTTCTGTGCTTCCACGCATGCGCAGGACGCATACAGCGCCTGCGCGATCCTCCAGGAGCAGCTGGAGCATCGCACAGACGCTAGTATGCATACGTGCACCGCGTGCGTGCACGAGGACACCGCCGGCCCGTTCCAAACGAACCGGTTGGAACGGGGCGAGAAACCCACCCCTGAATCATGTATAGCATAGAGTGCAAAGATGTTTAACAGCCACTATGTAGGACAGACAGAGGGAGTCAATACAGTGCATCTATGAGCCCCAAGTAATGGGGGACATGATGAAATTCCTTAACCTCACAATACATGAATATACACAACCACAATTTCAACTGGGACGCTAGTTCTGAGTCAAATCCCAAAATCCTGAATTCAGAGAAATCAGCTATCAATAGACACATAGAAATAAATCATATTTACATACTAATTAGCAAAAAAAAGCTAAGAAGGAAATAAAAAGACCAGCACACATTTCCTCCTAGTCATCTGCATAAGTAAGGATTAACACCAACAAACGATCAATAATAATACCCAAATCAAAGAACAACTAAAGAGAAAACTGCACACTCCCTCCAATACAGCAGGGCAAGCTACTGTACGGAAACCGAAAGATAATCTTACACTCACTAGCAGTGTCAATGATACCTAGTTGGGTAATGAAATAGTTGCAAGCCAACAATTAAGAGCCGAGGTGGTGCAGTGGGTAGAGTGAAGCACTGCAGGCTACTTCAGCTCACTGCAGTTCTGCAGTTCAGCTGTTCAAATCTCACCGGCTCAAGGTTGACTCAGCCTTCCATCCTTCCGAGGTGGGTAAAATGAGGACCCGGATTGTTGTTGGGGGCGATATGCTGACTCTGTAAACCGCTTAGAGAGGGCTGAAAGCCCTATGAAGTGGTATATAAGTCTAACTGCTATTGCTATTGCTATTAAGCTCGGAGAATCACATTATTGTTTTTAAGCAGGACTTTGAGATAATCGTATTCTGGTGCCCTGTAGAAACACATATTCAGAAAAAAAGTTGCAGTGCCAGAGAGCTATAAATGGGGAGAACTGTGCCATTAGATTTCTAGATCCCCTGAGTTCCTAATGCAATTTATTTTGTTAACCTTACATCCAGCTTCCTCAATTTTGTGTGGAGCTTGTTATCATTATACAAGAAATAAGGGCATGTCCACTATGATAATTTCTTTTAACCAAGATAAATCTGATTGCTTTATTGTACCCAAACACTATTTCAAATTCTTGCATTGTCGACAGCAAACCGGATCAATCGATTGATCCAAGCAGTACATTATGCAGTGAATAATGAGACAGTAGTTATAGAATAGTTAAAATTACTCTGAAATGTTTGGCTGCTCGCCTTTCAACTCCCTCCTTCAGGTTATTAGCTGAGCTGTTGCAATAACATGGCATGTTTCCAAGCACTCTAGCTACTGAAGATAAAAAAAATAATCAATTCTTCATTAGAAAATTTAGGCCTCTCGAATATTACTTGCCGGATAAAATGAATGGGAGTGCGTCACTATATAGTTAGCAATCTGCTTGCAATCTTTCCATTTGCATGAATGGAAGGAGAGTGTGCTGCACTAAAACGGCCTTCAAATCTCAAATCTGAAAGAGCTCTTTTTACATTATTATGTGTAGTAAAAAAAAAATGTGGGCTGAATTTTGTGTGACTAAGGACTTCGCTAGAAAAGAATTAATTGCATCACTCCCAATATCTTCCATTGTCCTTAGCAAAGAACACTAAGAAGAGGACGTAGAGATGCATAGCATTATTTAAGAAAATTATCACTCTGAAGTATCCATACTATCCTATTTAATTTTTTTTCTACCACTAACAATCTGTCTACTTTATTTATCTGCATACTGATGAATGTTTTCATAACAACTTGCAAATCTTGTCCTTGTTCTATTTTTCCGGATCTTGTTCCCATTTCAAAGAATGGCACCCTCCGATTTAAAGTTTAATACAAAAATAATGCATTAAATGAAATGTCCATTCTTTTCGAAAATCCATTGATCCTGAGAAATGTCAGGAAAGTATTTGATGGAATGCTTGGCTTTGGCTAGTGGCAATATCATCATAAAGCATAGATAACTATATTTTTACTATTATATGTTCCTGAGTTCACCATTTATTTTAGTTGTGCAGTATCTGCTATATTGATGGCTTTCAGTGGAAGGAGAAGGGATCTTGGAAGAAGCCATATAATGTATCTCCTATTAGGCAAGTAATATGACGTAATCTATATCAAATGTACCATGTTTTATATCTAAGGGAAATGCAAGGACGGACAAAGTTTTAAAGACAAAGATCTCATTAAGAGCCGAGGTGGCGCAGTGGTTAGAGTGCAGTACTGCAGGCCACTTCAGCTGACTGCAGTTCTGCAGTTCGGCGGTTCTAATCTCACCGGCTCAAGGTTGACTCAGCCTTCCATCCTTCCGAGGTGGGTGAAATGAGGACCCAGACTGTGCGGGCGATATGCTGACTCTGTAAACCGCTTAGAGAGGGCTGAAAGCCCTATGAAGCGGTATATAAGTCTAACTGCTATTGCTATTAAGTGTCTTTTGGATAGAACTTGGTTTTCTCCTGGGGATGTGCAGATTTCCTTAACGTGTTACATATTTTAGGGCTTACTCTAAAATGTCTGTATGCTTCTCAGCTCAGAGAGACAACAAACTCTAGTTAGTTTTCAGTAATCACTGGTGGCACCATGCATCACAAAACGAGAGTTAAAGACTGCATATATCCCAGGAGCTGCTAATTTCTATTGCAATGGTTAAAGAAAAGGTTTTCTGATCAAGAAGAAGCTCATGGATGATGAGATGCCAGTGCAATTCCTGGCACATCACGATAGAGACTTTCAGGAACCAGGTTGCTTAGGACTGCAACCCAAAACGTGTAGCAAACTGTCTCCAGATTTTTTATTTTATTTTATTTTATAAAATGGCCAATTTTATAAAATTTATCCCACTTTGAGTGCCATAGAGGAAAACGGATATAGAAATGCAATGTAATGCAAATTATAGCTTAATTGTAACATCTATAGTTGGCAGAATTCATCAAATCAATATAATCAGGGTTTTTCCCCCCCTTTGTATTTCTAAAATAAGTCTCCTTTTGGTATCTTGATCTACACTTTTAATATTATTTTCAGTCAGCATATTCAACATTTCATTTCAACATAATGTTTTTATACAGTAAATTAGTTGCGGAACAACAAAACAACTCAAGTGTGTTATGAAATCCATGATTCAAATCATTCTCTTCAAGGAATTTACTAAAGGGGGATAAGTCTAGCTGTTCCCTCTTCATCTGAAGGCCCATTCAAATTCTGTTGTTGAAAATACCCAAAGAAGCACAAATGCTATTTTGGGATTCTGCAGGACATCTGGCGGACAACATATACGATTGGCTCTTAAGGTACTTTAAGGAAAAGGCATGGCTCAGCTACTTTATGGTGCTGGACTCGGCATTTTTTTTATATATATATAAAAAAACCTACAGATCTTTGGAGAAGTTCCAGTTAATTAGAACTCTGTTAGCAATCCCACAGGGAATGTCAAATGAAGAGCCACCCAGGGAGGTAGAATAAAGATCAACTGATTTGTGAACTTGGCAGTCCAGTTCTGGCTCCATCCATTTTTGTTTAAATTTAGTCATCTTTTTTCTATAGGGGTGGAATCTTTAATTCTATATCATCATTTTCAATTCTCCTGCAATAGGATTATGCATAAGAAAGAGAGGTGGGTTTCTGCCAGTTCGCACCAGTTCGGTAGAACCGGTTCGTCAAATCTACTGAACCGGTTAGAAGAGGTTCCACCAGTGGACCCGGAAAGCAGGCCACACCTACAGAAGAGGTTCCAAAAATTTTTGAAACCCACCACTGACACACACCACACAGACTCACAGAGAGAGAGAAAGATAAAGAGGAAGGAAGGAAGGAAGGAAGGAAGGAAGGAAGGAAGGGTGAAAGAGAGATGAAAGAAAAAAGGAAAAAGGGACAGAGAGACAAAAGGAAGGAAAGAGAGAGAGAAAGAGAGAAAGAGAGAAAGAGAGAAAGAGAGAAATAGAGAAAGAGAGAAAGAGAGAAAGAGAGAAAGAAAAAACATGGCCGGCAAGCCACTCCCACCAGGTCACATGGCTGGCAAGCCACTCCCACAAAGGAGGACACACCCACAGAGTAGGTTCGAAATTTTTTTGAAACCCACCACTGATAAGAAAGCTTTCAGAGGAACTGGAACAGTGGCGGGATTTACTTACAATACCTTCCCTACTGGTTCGCAAATGTGAGTGCACCCATAACGTTTCTGTGTGTGCACTGCCTTCTGCGCATGCTCACGCATTGCATTGAGGTGGGTAGGTAGAGTCTCCCACAGCCGCTGCCACCAGTTCGCCCAAACCAGAGAGAACCAGCTGAATACCATCCCTGCACTGCAAATGTGAAGGTTGTGATAAATCAGCAAACATTAATTTGTCAAGTGATCTTGATTTATATTAAACTAGTTGGTCTGCTAGAGGTTACACCTATCCTTATCCCAGGATGCTGCAGGTAAGTCCTACATTGCAAGTTATTCCCCAGAAAGGTCGAGGAATGTTTTGATAAATATGTTTTATATAGTAACTGCATGTTCTTTTGTTTTCTTGCTTAAGACTCCTTAACTTGCAGATCTGCAAAGTATTCACTACCTCTGTTAAGAATGTTGTGAATGCATAAATGGTTTTTCAAGCAACAAATAGCTGCATGCTAGAACTATGAATATGCTAACATTTAGGAATAAATAACTCCGTAATAGCTGTGAAGCAGGAAAAGCCTGCAGTGTAATTCTCATCCCTGTCATGAATGCAGCAACATTAAGTTAGGTGAAATGTCCTCTCACCAGCAATCTTTGTGCTGTTTTTCTCCAATAAAAATGTATACTATTTAAGCTCACCAATAAGTCAGTCCAGATATTGTCAGCTTTCTACAAAACCTGTCTGAAAGATAATGTAACAGATATCTTACAATTACTTAGACGATCATCCTTCCTTCCTTCTTTCCTTCCTTCCTTCCTTCCTTCCTTCCTTCTCCTCCTCCTCTTCTTCTTCCCCTTCTCCTTCTTCTTCTCCTCCTCCTCCTTCTTCCCTTCCTTCTCTTCTCCTTCTCCTCCTCCTCCTCCTCTTCTTCTTCTTCTTCTTCTTCTTCTCCTCCTCCTCCTCCTCCTCCTCCTCTTCTTCTTCTTCTTCTTCTTCTTCTTCTTCTTCTTCTTCTTCTTCTCTTCTCCTTCTCCTCCTCCTCCTCCTCTTCTTCTTCTTCTTCCTTCTTCTTCTCTTCTCCTTCTCCTCCTCCTCCTCCTCTTCTTCTTCTTCTTCCTTCTTCTTCTTCTTCTTCTTCTTCTTCTTCTTCTTCTTCTTCTTCTTCTTCTTCTTCTTCTTCTTCTTCTTCTTCTTCTTCTTCTTCTTCTTCTTCTTCTTCTTCTTCTTCCATAACCATCATCAGAGATTGGTGATCATGTTGGCAATCCTATTTTTGTCAACAGCTGCATGAAAAAGTGCTGCTGAGTTTTATCCAAACCTGTCCCTTACGTTTTGAAGCCATGATGTTCTTCTTCTGCCTGGATCTCATTTGCCTTCAATTTTTCCCTGTAGGGTTAAGTGAAGTTTGCAATATTTTTCTGGGTATCACATCACATGTCCAAAATATTCTAACATTCCTTTCTTTAAAAAAACCTAATTTTCAAAAATACTTAAGCCATTATTGTTTATTATTCTTCTCAGTTCTATTTGAAATAAATTTACTTGATACTATACTTTTTTTTAAATATTTCTTAGCAATAGAGGACAAATGCATGCTTTCTGAACTAAAGGAATGAATAGTCTAAAATAAGACTTTCTAACCTATAGTCAATATATAATGTCTGTCTTTTCATCCATCAGTACATTTCTACAACCATCCTTCTCTCCAATTGTGGTTTCATCTGTCAGTGACTCTGTACATCCATCTGTCATTTCAGTCTGTTTGTCGATCAGTCTGTCCTTCTATCTAGCTTTCCATCTCCCTGTTATTCTTCTATCCTTGTCTATGTATGTGTTTGTCTGTCAGTCTGCATGTTCATCTGTAGCTGAATCCATCTGTCGATTAATATGTCTATATGTTCATCAATATATCCTCTAGGGCCATGAGACTGCTAGCAATAGCAGTTCGCTTCATGGGGCTTTCAGCCCTCTCTAAGAGGTTTACAGAGTCAGCATATCGCCCCCAACAACAATCCGGGTCCTCATTTCACCCACCTCGGAAGGATGGAAGGCTGAGTCAACCCTGAGCCTAGTGGGATTTGAACAGCCGAACTGCAGAACTGCAGTCAGCTGAAGTACCCTGCAGTGCTGCACCCTAACCACTGCGCCACCTTGGCTCTTACCATCTCGGCTTGGCAAACCTATGGCATGCGTGCCAGAGGTGGCATACATAGCCCTCTCTGTGGGCAAGCATGCCAGCCAGCTGGTCTTCACAGGCATTGGAAAATGGCCTGAAAAATGGCCAAAAACCAGGCCACTTTTTGGGCCATTTACCGGGCCATTTTCAGGCTGTTTTCAGTCTGTTTTTCAGGCTATTTTGAGGCTGTTTTGGGGGGCATTTTTCAGTTTGTTTTCAGGCTGGTTTTCAAGCTGTTTTCAGGCCATTTTGGGGTCAAAAATAACCCAAAAATGGCCTAAAAAACAGCCCAATAAATGGCCAAAAATGGCATGTGCCCGCCAACCAGCTGGTCTTTGGGTTTATGGCACTTTGGCACACATGCGCACATATGCACACACATTCCAGTTTCTAGTGTCCACATATCTGTTAATTCATGTATCTGTCTAACTGAGCATCAATCCATCCATGTGTCTATTATTCCATTAATCTGTGTGTCTTTGCATCCATGTTTTCATCAGTCCATTCATCTGTTCATTCTGCCCATGTATATTTTTGTTCATTTGTCTCTTTGTCCATCTATGTGTCCAACTTTCTGCCCATTTATCTACTATTAAAATACTAAAAGAATGTAGCTATCGCTATAGGTTCTTAATTGCTGATAAGTACTGAATATTATAAATGTCATATTTTAATAAGTAAAAGTGATTTGTTTCCAAGCATAAATTCCACACTCTTTAGGAAAAAGTATTAAGGTTCCAGTTTGACATAGTGAAATAGGATGTGGGGAGCGAGGCTCTGCAAAATTGTGACAAATCCTCCTCGTTGGAGGGCCCTCCAAATGGTTAAAGTCACCCTGTAGGGGTGATGAAGAAAGGAGGGGTACCCTGCAGGTTGCGTAGAGTGATGGCTCTCCAGCTGTATTCAGGGATTCCCTCCCATTCAATAATGAAAAGGAGAGGCAGCCATTATGGCTGCCGTGAAGCTGGGGCAGCCAAAAATATAAACAATGTGTTGGTGCAGTGTAGAGGAACAATAATTGGAACTGGGTTAGGTGACTCTTTTTTACTTAGAACCTAACCCCAAAGAAAATAAACCCTAGAAAAGGGACTCTTTGTAATGCTTCTTAAAGTGTTTTTTAAATAATTGTGGTCTCTTTAAATAATTAAAGAGATAAAAATTATAGACCCAAAAGAAAAGGAACTAAAGTGGGGAATTTTTTTTTTAATATAGAAAGATTGGATTTTTAAACTTTATTGGCAATATTTTGGCACTTTAAAATCCTGGAATTGTTTCTCTGAATATTTACTATTCACAAAAACCTGAAATAAATATTTGTCAGATTTTGTGCAATGTTGAAATTCCAGCTGAAGGTACCCATCTACTGGTGAAAGGGATATATACTAAACTCCTACAACCTTGGGAAGTACTGATAAGACAAAGAGGGGGAGCGGAAATAAATAACATTTTGAGGACTGCTGTGCTATCTACTGTTCTATATCTGTCTACTTCATGGTTATTGGAGGTTTAACGGTGATATTATGGAAGACATCTAAAGAAAGTGAATTTTAAATGCCAGGACCTATGACAGAATTTACAGAGTCGACTTAAGGAGACATTTGGAAATCTTCCTGGATTACCCAAATGGAACTAATTAACTAACTGTGGGACACAAAGAAATATAACTGTTGCATTCCCCTGATAAGTAACAATAGGATTGAACAAACAGTTTCTAAGTTGGCTTTCTGAGGTCATAGACAATTGAGACGAGACTTTGGGGCAGTGACAGACTACTGAAAAGCTATTGAGCTATTGAGCAATAATTGGACCTATCAAAATAAGACAAGATGTTGCATCGGGGGGAGATGAATGGATTTCATGCTCCAAAGCACTTACTGTATGTTATGTTGATAAAGAACCACAGGGAGATAAAATACATAATGCATGACATTTTGGGAACATCAGAAAATGTTCAACAATGGACAATGAATAAAGATGATAAAACTCAGGAAATAGAGGAGATAATAAAAAAAACAGAGGAAAAGATAGAACAGATAAATCAACAAATAAAACAAGAACAGAAGAAAAAAAACAATAAAGACTTATGAATCAAATACGGGACAATATACTGTATATTAAGAGATCAAAAACGGGATTGGATAAAAAGAAAGATATTTTTGAAGATAGGGGCTTGGGCAGATCCTCTGGAGGTAGTACAGATGGAAGAAATATTTGGGTTAAATAGGAAAGATGTAGATACAGACAAAGACCCAAGGGAGGAGTTAGGGAGGCAAATCAAAAATTGAATAAGAATTAAAATACTAAAGTGGGCAAGAGATGATGGTTAGAAAGGAAACACTGTTTAATATAAGACTGGTTTATTGAGAGCTAGAATAGAATTAGAAACAAGATCAAGGGGGAATATTATTATACATAGTCTTATATAATATCATAAAAGTAATACCTAGATGTAAAGATTAGATGTTGAAAGATGGTATCACTGTATACATTTAAATAATATTGTGATTGTTATTAGAACGGCGCACAAAAACACTGAACAACTAAATAAAGGAATATACTCTAATACAAATATGCATAATAACACAATTGCATAAATATGATTAATGTAACAAATATTATTAATATTGCTATTATTATTTATATTTAAATGAATGATACCCAGATACCTCACTGTTCATATAATGATATTGATGTATATCCAAAAATAAAATAAAATTAAAAAAAGAATTATTAGGTGACTGCAATAGTGATACAGTGATTCCAGCAATTGAATTATTTTGAATATGCATGCATTTATATAACTGTATTTGTATTTTAAAAAATATATAATCTTGATATTGCATCAGATTAGCATGCCAGGGGAAAATGCCAAATCTGAGTGGCTTTGCAGAAAGCTAAGAGGATAAGGCCCATGCAAATGTCAAAGCATAGCTGCTCCATAGGGCAGAGAAGGCAAGTCTTACGTTGGCTACCCCAGTAGGCTCACACTGTAAATTCCTATAGGTTAGATTAGTTAGGTAGGTTAAGTCCATTCTCCAAACTGTACTTTAAATGATTAGAAAACTATACAGGCGTGATGCTATCCATATTGGAAGCGGAGGAAGAATAAAATGGAAATGTATAAGTGCAGTGACTCAAATGTCAACTATTTCAAGTTGACAGGGTTTTAAGCTCAATTTAGCAATTTCTGCTAGGGTCAGTTGATGAATGTAGCTTTCAAAATGACATCAAATCTGAGACATTTAAAATATACAGTAGGAGAGAAATTATTATTCAGTACTGCAGGAAGGTGATTTTCTGCAAAATTATTGTAATTAGTGTAAATGAACATTGTACCTGAAATAGCAGTAAATGATTAAGATTCTTGTTTGTAAGAGTGAACATTGAAAGGGCAGTCATTTCCATGTCCAAGGGGAGGGGAGGGGAGTCAAATGAAACTGTGAATAATTTAATATTATATTTCCTCTCTGTGTGGGACTACCCTGCATTGATGGGGGGAAAAAAAAGATTAAAAGTTTGATTTCAGTTGAGAACACTTTCTCAATTTTCATATAATTTTAATTAATACAGTGCCAATTCAACCCTCTGGATTTTTAAAAAAAGTTTTCTCATTTGAAAAGGGAGCTCATGTTATTCTACCTCACCCTAGGATTCTTGCCAATTTTATTTTAATGATGTTCTAAGCTTATGCTATTGTTTTGAGGTGCCATAGGATCCTGGTGCTGTTTTAGTTATTAAAAGTCTCTCTTTGCAACTCTCGGGTTTTCTTAACTGTGCATAAAATGCACACACAGAGATGCATGCAACACACACAAACACACACACACACACACACACACACAAATGTGGGTATATAACACATGCACATATAGCAATAGCAGTAGACTTATATACCGCTTCATAGGCCTTTCAGGCCTCTCTAAGCGGTTTACAGAGAGTCAGCATATTGCCCCCAACAATCTGGGTCCTCATTTTACCCACCTCGGAAGGATGGAAGGCTGAGTCAACCCTGAGCCGGTGAGATTTGAACCGCTGACCTGCTGATCTAGCAGTAGCCTGCAGTGCTGCATTTAACCACTGCGCCACCTTGGCTCTTTCTATCCAATTAAATGGGAACAGTTTGAAAATATGCGGAAAATATTGCAGTAAAATATTATTTCACATTCGTCTCAGGAGTAGAATGAAATGAAAGCCACAGAGGAACAAAACCGATTCACTAAAATGCCTGCGTGAATTTTAAAGGATTGAAGAGACAGCAGAAGAGACAAATCCAAAAGCAAAATTGCAAAGAATTGATCAATTATGGGCCATCAAGTTATTTACAATTCTAGAAACCACCTATTGAAACAAATAAGTCTATCTAAAAAAAAACAAAAAAAACCTCCAACTCTTCCAAGGCAATAATTTGCCTATAACAACTCAAAGAGTGATACACTTATTCGTGAGAAGGGCAACTTAAGGAATTGAAAATGGGGATGCTTGAGAAACTGATTCACAGCAGATCTTCCAATGGAGGGTAATGGAAGGCTGATATTATCCAGGCATGGAGAATTACCTGGACTGAGCATATATTGGTTTGGGCAGATTCCAGACAGTGCAATCTTTCTGGATCAAATGAAGATCTAGAAATAAGGCACATATTCTCTTCTGCACAGTGTTCTTCTGAGTTAAATGCAGAAACTAAAAGATTTTTTTTAAAAAAAACTGGCCTGGATATTGAACTGTCCTAACTGCAGTAAAGCCAAGTGGGCACTTACATTTTTGCTTCCTACTTACTTAATTGTACTTAATCACAATGGAAGAGAAAGATTTCTGCTTCCTGAACGTTACTGATTTTTGGCTGCTAATTCCAAAAATAACCTGCAATTTTATCCATCGCATACCATTGATTAAATTAAGAATATGTCCATGCTATTCAGCGGTATCATTCTCTGGGCAATAAATAGTACAGTGCAATATTGAAATTTTAAAAACCAATACTAATGTAATAGGCATCAGATCGATTTCAACTTGGATTTAACACATTTAACCCCCCAAAACACTACTTTAAGATACTTTCTCTAAATTCAACTTTTTCGGCCCTCTCTTCCTAAAGACAATGCATCATAATCTTGCTTATTGTAGCCGAGGTGGCGCAGTGGTTAGGGTGCAGTACGGCTGGCCACTTCAGCTGACTGTTATCTGCAGTTCAGCGGTTCAAATCTCACCGGCTCAGGGTTGACTCATCCTTCCATCCTTCCGAGGTGGGTGAAATGAGGACCTGGATTGTTGTTGGGGGCAATATGCTGACTCTGTAAACTGCTTAGAGAGGGCTGAAAGCCCTATGAAGCGGTATATAAGTCTAACTGCTATTGCTATTGTAACTGGCATAAGGGAGAGGATATTGTTGTAAATAATATTTCCATACCCATTCCACTCCATAACCATTCCATTAGTATAGGAATACTGGAAATTTTATTTCATTCATGTGTCCACATCATTTATTTGTCTGCCCAATGTGAAAGGAACCAAAATCCTTCATAACTATATTTTATTCATTGACTTGCTCCAAGATTTCATTCTCCATCTTTAAAAAAAATCACCTTAATTTAGGTGTACGCTATTAAAATAGCCCATTTGAAATCTTTTTGAGACTATGCATGGAGGTAATATTTTCAATAACTCATGAAAAATTGAACTGTGCCATTTTAATGTCCTAAAATTGAAGCTATTTGGTTTCAGACCCATATAACAATGTCCTCAATAAAGTCCCCATCCCTTATTGAAATATATAGACTGACACTATCTCAAAGTTCACATTAAATGTTTGTTTCCATTAACATGTCAAAGACCTTAATTTGTTATAATATTGTTGTTATTTCTTCACTAACACCTCATATTAATTTCTTACGAGACTTTTGTCTTGGAGGTTTTTTGCACTCTTAATTGTAAATTCTGTGCTCCTTGGCTTGTCCACTTATGTTATATTCATTGCTTTTCTTTCATCATTGCAGTTCTACTTTAAAACACAATGTCGTGACATGTAACATGCCCTTATTATGGTAGAAGAGTTACTGGGTGAATGTAGATAAGTGCATCTTTACCACATAAAGAACGTTTTCTAATGCAAATTGTTCTTCTGTAGGTCCAAAACAGCAAGTGATTCTCTTTTTGTATTGACTGATTATGTTAATGGTTACTTTGAAGAGGCTACTGTATAAGAATTTTATCTTGGGCATTGGCCCAAAGACCACATTTTTACCAAAATGTTTTCTTTGGAAATTTTATTTTTCTGTGAATTTAGCAAATCCAGTGACATCTGACTGAACTTTAATTTCCATGTTGGAATTTCACACTCAAATGCCACCTCTTATAGCCCATTTTCCTTCCTAAATCTGCTTCATAGTATCTCACAACAAATAGAATTTATGGGAAATGTCCACTAAAGACATTTCTGAATATTTCTTAGCTCCTTAAACTCAAGGACTACCTTTCGTATCACAAAAGAGACTTCATACATAAGCAGCTAGTTTCCGTTAGCATTTCCATCTTTACCAATATAAGAAACTTAGTTTAACTTCTATTGCGAAGCAGTGCGTGCAAAACAATTCTGTGTAAGCCTGTCACTTGAATAGGACAGGATGTTTTCAGTCTCATAATAGTCAAGCACTAGGTAGGAAAAAAACTTGTTTTAAAAATGTAATAAATTCTAAAAATGATAGAGATACTTCAAAGGCAAATTGCTGATCTTCTAGTTTCTTCCTCTTTTTTTTTTTACACAATGGAATATTTGAATGCTGCTGATTAGCGGGGAAGTAAACATCTTCAATTTTGCACAACCTCAAGTATTTAAAACATACTAAACATGTTTCCAAAAGGAGTGTAATTGAAGAGTTGGTCGATTTGTTTGAGTGTTTGAGAAGGCAATCAGTGGGTTAGATTAAATATCTGTATTTCAAGGGAGCTCCGTATGTCAGAATGGGTTTTTTTCAAAGCTATTGATAAATAACAATGAACTGGCTTCGCAAGACTAATGGGACAGGTAAACACTTTCACCCCTGACATTTATCTGTTTGTGCATGTCTCTTTGTGTGTAGGTGTCTGGATGTTCAGCCTTCATTTGAATGCTTCATTTAAAAACTATGGGGAAGAATTCAGAACTTTTCTATATAACGTATAACTGGACCTTGACAAAGAACATTATTGGTCCCCGGCCTCCGTTACCTATTGTGATTAGCAGTTATTTGTGAATGATTTATGGATGCACTGTATTTCAATATTTTGAGTCCCTGGAACAGCATATTTATATGGTAATAGTACAGTTTAAAGTAATCAGTACAGAACAATAAAATGCCATTATATGAAAAGTTAATACTAGAGCCGAGGTGAGCCGAGGTGGCGCAGTGGTTAAATGCAGCACTGCAGGCTACTGCTAGATCAGCAGTTCAGCAGTTCAAATCTCACCAGCTCAGGGTTGACTCAGCCTTCCATCCTTCCGAGGTGGGTGAAATGAGGACCCAGATTGTTGGGGGCAATATGCTGACTCTGTAAACCGCTTAGAGAGGGCTGAAAGCCCTATGAAGCGGTATATAAGTCTATCTGCTATTAATTAATGGGCAGATAAATTCACAATAAAGTGTGCAGCAAAAGGATATTAAATCAATCTAAAACTACTCTTTAAAGTACATGAAAGTAAAATACCATGTCATTGTTGCCAAAAGAAGGATAAAATAAGTGCCAGGTAAACTTATCTAGGAAAGAAAATCCCATCAGTGAAGTGTTACTAAAAAAAAAAAGTCCTTTCTGTTAGAGCCATTCACATTGTTTCCCTTAGAGAAAAACATAGTTTGGATGAGCAAATAATCTCCTCCTTCTCCCTCCTCTTACAACATTGATGGGAAATGAGGCCGTTCCAACCTCTGTCTTCCATTCAGAGAAGCCATTCACAGTTTCCAAGTTGCAATTTTGATCTGTCTGGAGGTATCGTAGGTGAGCAGTGCATCCTTAACACACCTTTAGGCAGTTTAGGCCCTGTGGGATGTAAGGCAGTTATATTCTTTTTGGCCTAAACAGTGAGTAGGCCATGTTAGGAGCCAAGGTGGCACAGTGGTTAGGGTGCAGTACTGCAGGCCACTTCAGCTGACTGATATCTGCAGTTGCTTATTGTAGCCGAGGTGGCGCAGTGGTTAGGGTGCAGTACTGCAGGCCACTTCAGCTGACTGTTAACTGCAGTTCGGCGGTTCAAATCTCACCGGCTCCAGGTTCACTCAGCCTTCCATCCTTCCGAGGTGGGTAAAATGAGGACCCGGATTGTTGTTGGGGGCAATATGCTGACTCTGTAAACTGCTTAGAGAGGGCTGAAAGCCCTATGAAGCGGTATATAAGTCTAATTGCTATTGCTATTGCTATTATAGCTAAGAAAACATGGTCTCTTTTATGGAGCATGGCTGCTCGTTGTAGTTATTTTTGTTGTAATTATATGCTGTTCACTTTTTATTTTTTTACAGTTTTACTGGAACTCCCAGCATTTAATAACGTTTAGATGTGAAATACTGTTTCCTTTGTTGAATGGCAAGAAAGGCTAATTGCTTGGATAGCTTTCCACAGAGCCATTGGGTTACATATTAGAAATTCCAGGACGCTTATATAAACAGAGATTTGTTGTTCAGACATTGAGTCCTATATAACACCCACCCACATAGTTAAAAGCCACATACACTGAATATGAATAGCTTGAGGACATCAAATTCTGCTTCTGATCCATGTGCATTCATTTGCTGATTTGTTTTTTAAAAAAAACATTTTATATTGATGCAATATACAGACATGACTGGGGGTTAAATAAAAAACACAGTTCATTGACTAAACACACACCCTGTTTGCAGAAAACTGCATATTTTATGACATCTCTAGATAAAGCTGGGAAATATGGTCTGAAATCTTATTTAGAGTACACATGGAAACAATGTATTAAGAATGATTGGACTTTAATTAATTAATTGGAATGTTTATATTCTTCCTATACAATATGCATCTCAAGGTTATGTATAATGTGAATTAGAAGCAACAACCATAAATAGCAATAGCAATAGCAGTTAGACTTATATACCGCTTCATAGGGCTTTCAGCCCTCTCTAAGCGGTTTACAGAGTCAGCATATCGACCCCACAGTCTGGGTCCTCATTTCACCCACCTCGGAAGGATGGAAGGCTGAGTCAACCTTGAGCTGGTGAGATTTGAACTGCTGAACTGCAGATAGCAGTCAGCTGAAGTGGCCTGCAGTACTGCACTCTAACCACTCCGCCACTTGCAAGTCCTACACAAGTTCATTGCAAAATGAAATTTTGAATGGATTTTCTCGAAGAGAGGAGGACCTAACATCTGTCAATGCTTGCAGTATTGACCAGCTTTTATATGTATGAATTCAGAATAATTGATAAATTATTCCTCATCTATATCATCCATGTCCTTAGGTACATTTAATTTTAGAAGCACAGCAGGGGTGGGTTTCTGCCGGTTCTAACCTCTTCGGTAGAAGAGGTTCCACAAATCTACCAAATCGGTTAGAAGAGGTTCCTCACGGGGTGCCTGCCCTGTCCCCCTCGCTTGCTTTCCCCGCCCGTTCTGTTGCCGCTCGCGGGTGGTAGCTTGTGTGGCGTGGCTGGCCTCCTAGGACCTCCCTGAATTTGCCTAGGAGGCGTGGCTGCCAGCAAAGCACGGGGGCATTCCATGGCACCCCCCCCCCACTGGTTCCCCACCTCCCTTCCCAGCGAAGTTTTCCAAGGTGTGGTTTCAAAAGCAGCCTCCCATCCCTTGTGCCCGGCTCCCGCTGAGTTCCGTGAAGGAGGGCCAAAGCCGTTTCCAGCCTCCGGAGGGCCTCCGGAGCCCAGGGGATGCCATTTTCACCCTCCCAGAGGCAAAAGCCTCCAGAGCTTGGGGAAGGCAAAAATGCCCCACCCCCAAAGTGCAGGAGGTTGACTAGGCAATGTCCACCATGGCCACGACCCACTCAGCAACCAAGCAGAGAACCCATTGCTAAAAAAATGTGAAGTCCACCCCTAGCTACCTCCCCCTCTGTGTTCATTCTTAAAGCAAAATGGATTTTAGGAGTTCTTTGTTAAAGTCTTCTTAAAATGGAAAAAAAAATATATGTCACCTTCCTGCAGGAGCTTTTGCAATTAGCTCCAAAATAATCTGGGCCCAGCAGTGTCAGCCTCTTTCTTAATTGTTCTCTAAGGTTTTGTAAGGTCTCTGCCTTTTGACATTAAAAAGATCAGCCTGGTGAATCTGACTTGAACGAGGGCTCAGTAATTTGTTAACTCAAGCTTTTAATTAGTGTAAGCGAGCACTTTAGGCTATTTTTAATATAAGCTGTTTTAGGGAACAACTTGAGATACTGCTTATGAAAGACAATTAAAACTGAGTGGTGACTGTGAACACAGTTATTGACCAAGTCACATAACATTGTTTTCTATCCCTGATTGTCCAATGTCTCACAAAATCAATGTGCAATGGCATTCTTTTCTTTTACAAAAATATCTAAGGTCTTGTGGAGTATCTTAATACTAATACAATTATGACAACCTAATGCTTTTGTGGCATTGAACCTATTTCAGCAAAAAGGTGAAATGGTACCTCACATTAGCCCTGTCCTTTAAAGATTCATCAATTAGCTGATGTGTCAAAATAGTATTTTTCCCCAAGTAAAAGTGATGGGCGGATCAATATAAAGCAATTCAGTATTAAAAGAATGTTACTCCAATCAGTATGATACTGTTCTTGTTACTAATATGACAAATAATAATATAGATTCCACAGACAATTTCAAGCAATGGCATGAAAAGCAGCCACAATGGTGCGCTGAAATATCTACAAGAAATATTATTTTCCTGAAAGCAGTAACTGGACAAGCAATAGGAAATGAAGAAGCTAAAAGTGCTCTGGGACTTTAGAATTCAAACAGACAAGCACATGGCACATCACACACCAGTCTTAACAATTCTTGACAAAAATCAAAACAAAACCTGGATAGTGGATGTTGCAGTACCTAGAGACAGCAGAACATAAGAGAAAGAATGGAAGAAAATCAGAAATACAAATACTTTAAAATAGAAATAGAATAAAAAAATAGTAATAGGCACCTTGGGTGCAATTGCAAAACAACTGGAACACCCCTTGAACACTATCAGCATTGACAAATTACCACCAGTCAATTGCAAAAGGCAGCTTTGCTTAGAACAGCTTTTAACAACTTCAAACAACATGTGCCTATCCCATGTCCTTGGGAAGTACTTAATAGATGGATACAAATGCCAGGTTCAATCTAAACATCTGGGTGACTGTTGAAAGAACTATAACAATGATTCAAAATGACCATCTCTTTATTATCTGCAGCTGTTCGATTTTCTCTGTAAGAACTATTGTTTTGAAAATGATTTAGAAGAACTGATTTGGACCTTACATGTCCAACCATTTTGTGATTCAAGCAGCCCATCTTCTCGAAGCTTCCACATGAGAGTCCAACAAAACAAAATGGAGGACTTTCCAGAATTCGTCCAATAGTGTGACTTCATATTTTTCCAGGCTCACACAGTTAGAAAAATAATAGGTTGTCCCAATGGATAACAGAGATGAATGCTATTCTGTCTAATATGAGATCCAAAATTAACCAGATACTTGTCAAAAAAACTGTATATTGCGCTATCACACACAAAATGGCACATTTCCTTGATGGTCTTTTAAAAATCTATATCTTATACATCTCTACCCCATGTATATAAGCATATATTTATCAACAAGTATATTTTTGAATGAAAAAATGACGAATATGAATAGATTCTATTAATAATAGTCATCCACAGTACATTGGAATTTGTATTGGCCAGTCATGTCAATTAGCAGGAGAAATTTGGGATATCCTTATCTAATTTCTCTCTAATGTGAAGTGAAAATTTCATATCGGGTATCCATGATGGCCAAATAATGTTTCGGCTATGAAACAGAAACTCAGAATAAAATAATTAATCATTAATTATTAAAAGGCCAGGTACCTAGAAGATATCTAGTCTGACATCCAGATTTCCCAAACAATCTGAAAAACTGTAAATTCCAATTAAGCATTTATTTAAGGGGTGAGGTTGTAATTTTTTTAAAAAATGGTAAGAAGTAAAGGATAATATTTTCTCATTCTAGCTAGAACATAAATTGGGATGTACATGTTGTCCAAAATGCAAGATATCCAAGGTGGAACTGCCTTGAAATTGAATATCTGTGCATCAATCAGCATTTGAATCTGATATCCCAATGCATGTTGGCAGTCTCACATATTTCAAACCAAGATGTAGTAAGAAAGAGCCAAGGTGGCGCAGTGGTTAAATGCAGCACTGCAGGCTACTGCTAGATCAGCAGTTCAGCGGTTCAAATCTCACCGGCTCAGGGTTGACTCAGCCTTCCATCCTTCCGAGGTGGGTAAAATGAGGACCCAGATTGTTGGGGGCAATATGCTGACTCTCTGTAAACCGCTTAGAGAGGCCTGAAAGGCCTATGAAGCGGTATATAAGTCTACTGCTATTGCTATATTGCTATTGCTATAAAGAATGTATCTGAGGTGTTCACACATTTGAATCAATGTTAAGACATTTATAGGAGCCATTAATTCATCTTTATATTCATATGTGTAAGGAAAATGGGAGTGTTACACACAAAAAAATATTTAGAAATTTATGGGTGTTCATTTTAACAAAAACTCTGTATTACTAATAAGATAGATATAGATCTCCCTCTGTGTGTGTGTGTCTCCTTTCCCTCCCTCTCTGTCTCTCCCTCTCTCCCACCCTCTGTCTGTCTGTCTGTCTCTCTATGTCTCTCTCTTTTCTCTGTCTCTCTCTCTTCAAGAGAGTTATAAGTCCAAGCAGTACATTATCTTCTTTTTTTTCATTTTTATAGCTACCTGCTACTAACCTCATCTCCCAAAAGAGATTTTTGTTTTCTTCCTTTCTCCACTTTAACTGATTTCATGAAGCTTTTGATGTACTTGTGATTAGGCATTACCGGGAAAGAGTACGGCTACATGAAACTTTACTTGAAATTGAGGTTGCAGCTAATAGTTTGGATCAAATTATAAACTCAATGAAGCAATCTTACCTTTAAAAAGGGTGGGTTTATTTCTCCAGTGATAAAATGCAAGGTGAAGTTATCAACTGTGTCTTTGATGATACTGTCTCTGCTTGGTAACTTCATTACTCCCCAGAGATAAAGGATTTCAGAGCAGTTTTCAAACGATGTTTTAAAAAAAGTCAGGAAAAGGAAAGAAAGAAAGAAATTGGATTGTGAGATCTCTGTATACAACCAATCTTGACAACCTGTTCCATTTATTTTGTGAACTGATTTCCATTTATTTTGTGACAGATAAAAACAACCTGCACCAGTATTAGTTGTAAAAGTCCTACGTATACCTAAATATAGGCTACTGTTCCCCGTATTACTCTTCACACTTAGAAAAATCAGATATTTTTCCATACTAGGCTACATAAAGCTTTTGTATCTGTGAATTGTGAACTAAAGTGAAATGTATAGACAAATGTCCAAAAGCCTTATCAGATTGTTCATCATATTTCCATAAGGCCAATTTAATATAACTTAGATCTGATCCAAATGTAATTTTCTAATGATTCCTTTTAGAGTTAAGGAATGTTGACTGAATAAATAATCTAAATGAGACGTTTATTTATGAATATTGTATCCTGCCCCAGGTTGGATAGCTAGTCTGGGAAGCTAACCCAAGCATGCATAAATTAAATTAAATTAAGTTAGTAATGACAAGTAAAAAAAAGGATAATGTATCAAAAATGTATGTGATGGCCCTACCGTTCAACTAGGATCAAACACTTGTTAAAATAAAATCCATTTATCTTGTTTGCAAAAGACAAGACAAGTTGGAGCTGCCCCCCCCCCAAAATGTTTTTACAAAATCCAACAATGTGTGCCTTTCAAGGAGGTGGGACTCTCAACAAATATTTTCTTGATGATCTGACAAGATGATTAATTTAATTCTAGCTGGCCGTTGCCTAATATATTGTCCTGCTTCACCATAAAAGGTGATAACAAGTACTTTGAATTGGTCTGGGAAGTCTACTGATAAAAACTTCAGAACTAGTGTTATATTATATTGACAGGTACCCTGCCAGCAATCAAACTGCCACGTTTTAGCTGCTTAGACAATACAGTCTAGTATTTATCAGGACATAAGCTACCATCACTAGGATATCCTGTTCCCCAAGAAGTGTTGTATTTGATCCACCAACTGGAACTGGCTGAAAGTCCTCCTAGCCACAGCTTTTAACACCTGCTTAAGCAATAACTTGAAGTCTAGAAGGATATCACAAATGATTACTTATATAGTCATTTCCTGCTGTTTATTTACTGATTTACCCAGTCACACACTCTCAAATAGCAATTCTGGCTTGGTAGGACTGTGGCCAGCATAAAACTGGGTGTCATACCCATATTAATATCACTTCACTTGATGGACAGCCTTCTCCAGTGGTATCATAGTCTCAAGAATCTCCCTTCCCCACTTGATCCTTACATAGTCTTGTTGTGACTCAGCAGCAGCTTGCTGTGAGTTGCGTCGGGATGCAGGAATGATGAGCAGCTGTTGCTCGTTAGGGTCATCTTCTGCAGATAAAAGATGGATGGTGCCACGCTTTAGTGGCAGAAGTCAACGTTCGTGGTTCGTCATTCGTCGTGTGTGGTTCATCGTTTCGAGATTCAAAGAGGCACTTGGATAAGTGATTTGCTTTCTGTAAACCTGATTCAAAGAGGCACTTGGAGAAGTGATTTGCTTTCTGTAAACCTGGTTTGCTGTAAGAGCTTTTTGTTTTCTGCTTTCGCTGTGTAACTTTTTGCCAGATACTTTATCTACATTTAATTTTGGGCTCGCAGCCAGCTTGAGCCAGGACTGATAAAGATATTTCTTTTGAAGTTCTGTCTGACTGTCGTCTGTGAACGAGCGAAGAAGGAGGGTCAGAACAGTCTATCATAGGGCTACAGTATGCAGATGGGATTCACCTGTCGATCCACCTATAGCTACAGGATATATTCCTCTGTTTTACCTGCTGGACCACTTCTGGCCAAGCCAAGTCTATTGATGAGCTTCTTCAAATGCTTGCTACCGATGTACTGAACCTGATTTCCTGCATCACTTCTATCTGACACTGAACATGCTTTAGCTCTACCTGAATGAGAGATTATAGCCTACGATGCCCTACGTTATCTTCTTTTTTGGATTTAGTTACTGGCCTTTGAATTCTGTAGTTCTGAGGACAGATTTCATGATAGTGTTTCAAGACCATTTTCTTCCACTTTTTCACACCAGCCAGATGTAGACTGCAAACGGAATTCCTATGCTTTTTTTCTTGCATCTCTTGACTATGAATACACACGTACCAGCTGAGCTATAAATCCTTAATTTTTTTCTAGGTAGCTCAGTCAGCTACCTATTTAAAATAAAAGGAAAGGGAGGTGAGAGAACCAAGGAGATGACCTTGGAGAAGAAGTCCAGAGGACATTCATTTCAGAAGAACGTTGATAATAAGAGTCTTAATCTACAACGTCCCTGTGTAATGTTTTAATATAAACAATATACTGAAGAAGATGTAGTGTGTAGATCTCACAACTAAGATACTGAAGAGCAAATGACACTACATGTTTTCATCTCTGCCTGTTGCTACAAACCAATATCAAATTGAGAGAGCTTTACCATGTAGCCTGACACTTCCCTCAGTCAACCTCATCTATCAGAAAGGCACTCGGATGTATTCATCTAACTTTCAAGTCAATCGTACATTGCTGGGGACAGTATGTGTGAAATGATGGAGAGATGCAATCATATTTCATGGTTAGAAAGTCACATTTTATTTAATAGGTATGGTTACTGTGATGCTAGTGTGGGCAATGAAGTAGTCATTATATATCCTGACACAAGCTATTTAACCAATTCAGCTTACAGAGATATCTAATTATCATATTTAGCTATATAACCCAAGAATTGCATGCAATAGTTTAATTCCATGAAAAAACTCAATTCTGTCAATAGGACATTCACCCCCCACCCCAAGCCCCTGCCTCTTATCATCTGTATACTTTCAACTTATGTCAGAAGGTTGTGGCATTAACAATATTAACAGCAAACTTTTGCTCAGAATAGTCAGGCTCTGTAACTCCCTTCTATCAACAATGATGGGAATAGATTTGCCAAAATTTGATTTATAAGGTGAAATACATGGGTGATGGTAAGAGATACTATTTATTTCAGAACATAAGTTTGAGGTATCGACTGAATCATTTGAAATTGATTCAAATTTGAAATACAAATTTTATTAAATTTCAAATTTGAATCATCAAGATGATGGAATTCTTGCAAGATCATAATATCTCAGGCTGAAAAATCTTAGATTTTGTAATCTCATCAGAATTTTGGTATGTAGGGCCCAGTCCCACATGACGTTGTATGATAGAACCATCACAAGCAAAATTACAAATCTTTAGTCCAGGAAATGATTTAGGGTACAGGAGGTTGAACATTTTTGTCCAGTAATAAGTAAGGAGTAATAAAACAATGTTCCTCGATTTTTTTATTGTCCTTCCTTATTGTTACAGTACGAAGAGCTGAATGAAATGAAGAAGTAAGCGGGCTTTATAGTCTTTATAAAGACTATATATTCATCATATTTTCTGAGTAAAACTATTCAGCGTGCTATTCTCATGCATATCTCATTCCTGTCAGGCACTTTGATTTATGACAAACATTTAAAAGAAGCTACATTTTAGCATCAACGCAAGCAATTTATGAAAGCACTTCAAAATTTCCTCTGCATTGATCAAATTATATCACTAGATATAAAGTGTTCCAGATACCTCTAAATATATCCAAGCTATTCATTCTATCAAGTATTTACTGAAATGTGATGGTACACCAAGTATAAGAGCCAAGGTGGCGCAGTGGTTAAAATGCAGCACTGCAGGCTACTGCTAGATCAGCAGTTCGGCTGTTCAAATCTCACCGGCTCAAGGTTGACTCAGCCTTCCATCCTTCCGAGGTGGGTGAAATGAGGACCCGGATTGTTGTTGGGGGCAATGTGCCGACTCTGTAAACCGCTTAGAGAGGGCTGAAAGCCCTATGAAGCGGTATATAAGTCTACTGCTATTGCTATTGCTATATTCTAGTGTAATTATCACGTTTATATCTGAGTACTAAATTCCATCATAAAAGGCGGGGTTCATCGACAAATGCGCAAAAGACTTTTCTGCACCAACAGAACCGCGACAGACAAATGCGCGCCGTCATAATCGCTAATCGGCGCTATTTTGTCGGCGCTACTTTGTCGATCGCTATTTTGTTGGGTCACGAAAAGGGGCGGGTATCTGATATATTTTTGGCTGCTAATCATGAAAATAACCTGTAATTTAACCTACCATACAGCATTTTAGAGAATTTTTGTCTTCTTACACAATGGCAAGGGGCCCTCATTTAGTACTTTAATACATCTGCACACATGAAAGAAACATGAACACAGGGAACTGTTGTTGAAGCGCAAGTATAACTGGAATATCTGTGTAAAAGTCGTGGCTCTGCCACTTGGAATGCAACTCAGATATACCAAGTACAGTTGTTATACAGTACATGGAACTGGGACAGCCGTGCAAGAAACTCTCATTACATTAAAAAGAAATGACCACTCTGAATTTTGTTCTAGGAGAGAAAAACAAGCCACTTGCGGACCTGATATTTTTGCCTCCCTTTTCACTTAAAACTCAGATTGATGAAAAAAATTGTGAAAGCTATGAACAAGGAAGGTGAAAGTCTTCATTATCTGAAAGAGATGTTTCCAAGAATAACTTGGACTCAAGATTAAGGATGGCATTTTTGTTTGTCCACAGATCAGATACATCATCAATGGCATGCAGTTCAAAGATCTGTTAGTAGGGCACCTGAAAAGCATTCGTGGATGTTGTTGAGAATTTTATTGGCAACTACAGAGCATCAAACAACATTCAATTGGTTGACAAACAGCATACAAGACTATGAAGCACAGTGGGTCAACTGAGGACTCATTTTCTCCATTCACACTTGGGTATCCTTTCTGCATTCACACTTGGATATCCTTGGATATCTGGAAACAAAAGCATCACAACAAACTACTATCCAGATTTCGGACTACCAAGGCATTTTACTGAGATGGCAATTGCCATGGCCCCAATTGGTGGATTCTCCTGCTTGTTTACTCCTATCACCTCTTTTGGGAAAGCAAGAACCTTATTGCTTGATCCTTTCTCCAGTCAATCTTCAGAACTCATCCCTAATTTTATAGAATATAAAGAATAAGTGAAAAGCAGGTTCTTTGGAGAATTAACTGTTGCTCAGCTCAGTCAAGTTCCTTCATCTAGTCCACAAATAAAGAATCGAGTGAGCTTTAGACAGAACCATGGTGGTGCAGGGTTAGAACACAATATTGCAGGCTAATTCACCTCGCTGCCAGGAGTTCAATCCTCACTGGGTCAAGGTTGACTCAGCCTTCCATCCTTCTGAGGTCAGGAAAATGAGAACCCAGATTGTTGGGGGCAATAGGCTGATTCTGTAAAATGCTTAGAGAATGCTGTAAAACCCTATGAAGGGTATACAAGTCTAAGTGCCATTGCTATTTGTCCCTATTTTTAATAATCTGATGGGTTTTACAAAGGTGCTGAGTGGTGGTAACAATTTGGTCTTCGTATAAATGGGAGAGATGCGAGAAGCATTCTTGGGAAACAAAAACTAAATCCCACGTATGTGAGCATAGAGTTAATCCACTATTTACCAATTCGTCACTACCACTCAGGTCGCACTATTGTTACCAAAACCATGAGCTCGTCACAAAAGGATATTCATGAATCCAGGGTGAATCAGTGAATAGTGGTAGAAACATCTAATTCCTCAAAACATGGAAGAACACCATAGCATGAAAAAGATATTTGAGTATGGTTGATGTCAGCCTCTCTTTACCTGCTTGCTTTTGGCTGCCATTGAAACTGGGAGGGAGGGGGCATTGCATGTGGGTGGGGAAGTGTCTGCACAGGAGTGACTGTAAGAAGGGAGATGTTCTCCACATCTACTGCACATGCTGCAGATAAAGGATTTGCCGCCAAGGCCAACTGTCCGGCATACCAGCCTGTTGATGTTTTTTGAAGATGTCTACCACATGACACCTGTGGGGTGTTTGGATTGGACTACGGGATGGGGTTACCAAGGGGAGGGGAATGGGTCACATATTGATATCTATGATTACGCGCACTTTTGCGTCAGATCTTGCTTTGCCAAGCTGCTATCTACTCGTGACCAGTAAAAGTACTCTTAGTTCTGCAAAACGGAGTTGAGTGGTTTCTTTCTTGGTTACTGAGTGAAGCAGCCCTGACAGTTAGCAAAAAGTCTCAAACATTCCTTCAGACATGACAGTTACAAACCACGAGGCCTTAAAGGTTAAATTGCAGCACCTGAAATGGGAATCTGCTATACTGGAAATCAGTTTGTTTACCTAGATTTCTTTCTGTCTTCCTCAGAAGAAACTAAATCTTGATGTTACAGCTGACCTCACGTGAAACAAAGGACTATGCAAAATGCATTTTTCTTTGTGGTGGCTCTCCAGTAGACATCTCAGCATTCCAAGCAGTTTAGTGCAGTGTTTCTCAACCTTGTCAACTTGAAGATGTCTGGACTTCAACTCCCAGAATTCCCCAGCCAGCGAATGCTGGCTGGGGAATTCTGGGAGTTGAAGTCCAGACATCTTCAAGTTGACAAGGTTGAGAAACACTGGTTTAGTGTGATTGCTGTTTTATCCCCACATTACAACGCTGTCATGGCATGGTTGCAGGTATGGTGATATATTTAAATGGCACCCAATCAGAGCAACAATGTTCTTGCACAATAATTCCATAATTCAATTGCTCTCTCGTTATTATCCCCTGTGGACAGTTAAAACAAACTAAAGGGAGTCCTTTACAAGATTCCTAAAATATGTTAGTTCGCGAGAACAAAATTCTTCGAGAAGGAAATGTGAAAAATAAAAATAAAAATAATGTCTTCATGGACATGTGTTTCAAGGTCCTTTGTGAATAACCTGTAGTTGCTGCTGAGTCTGATCTATGCTTGTTTTATTAGATGTTGACATTTCGGATCTTTACGCTGGTGCTTTTATGGATGGGTTTTATTTTGTAAGCTACCTGGTGCATTTGCAAGGAAAGAAACTATAAATAATAAAAGAGCACGCCATAAATAAATAATAAATAAAATATTACTAGGAAAACCCCAGTTGGAGCTAACGGTCTGGAAGTGATCTAGAAGATATAAATAAATGAAGGGCTGGCTGGCTGACTGGCTGGATAATGAGTGGATTGCTGCTGTGAAGATTCAACTGTTATCAGGTGTTAATCCAAATACTGAGAAACCAGGAGCTTTATATAGTCATCTGAAAGCAATTTGATTTCTGATGAGTTCCCTGTGGTAACTTACAATTTTGGAATTCTATCATGGTACAGTATCTGTATTATTTTCTGCACTTGTTAGATTATTAGCCCTTTTCACTTTTGCATATCTGTCTGTCTGTCTGTCTGTCTATCTATCTATTTACCTACCTACCTACCTACCTACCTACCTACCTACCTACCTACCTACCTACCTACCGTCTGTCTGTCTATCTATCTATCTATCTATCTATCTATCTATCTATCTATCTATCTATCTATCTATCTATCTATTTATCTATCTAGTTAGCTATCCAGCTATCTAGCTATTTACCTACCTACCTACCTACCTACCTACCTATCTATCATCATCATCTATCTATCTGTTCCTCCCTCCCTCCCTCCCTCCTATCTATCAATAATCTATCATCATCTATATATCATCTATGTATTCATCCATTTACCCTTTTCACAACTTGGATTTCAGAGCCACCTTTAAAAGAAATATGAAGGATCTAAGTGCTTAAGAGTGTAGGTGATTACAGATTTAAAAAGTTAGAAACAGCTTGGCTGGAAGAATATATATATGTACTCATTTCGGAAACATCAGGATATCTGAAATGCCACCACCTTGTTCCACCTTGTATAAACAATCTAAGTTCTCTGCTCAAAAAAATAAAAAAGTGATATGAACCCCTTAGATATATTGATAAATCACACAAGTAATAAAAAGATAATGCATTATTTAAGAACACTGCCTTAGAAAAGTTAATAAACACCACCCAACATATTGATTTTGGATTAAAAGAGGAGGAAGGAAAGAAGATAAAATAGGCACGCTAAGGACAACTAGCAATAAAAAGTTATTGAACATACAGAGAAGAGACAAGGAAGCCCCAAAGTCACTTCCATCCAAATTCCTTGGATGATTCAATGACATCAATGTTCAAAGCCTTATCCTCCACCACCTCATTGTCTAATAAAGCTGATATAATTTCCAATTATTTTTTTTAATGAAGAGACAACTAAGTGACTGTTTTGAGCATTAATATTAAGATATGTGATTAACAAAAGCAGTTGGCTTAAAAGCAACATTGTCTTTTTTTAAAAAGCTATTTTTGATCTACTTAAAAAAGGAGCATGGAGAATTTGTGGTAAAGAGCAGGAGGGGGTGTGAGGGGAAGCTGTATTGATATTCTGAAATATATAGTATTAATTAAGTCATTGTATCACAAAAACTTAAACACTTGCTTGCTTTTTCAAACAACCAGCGTCATAGCTGACCTAAGATTAAGTAGAGTGTCTTAGCTGTTGCTTGTCTTTTTAAGACAATTTAAAAAACTTTAAGACAACTTTAAGACCAGACAGGCATTCCTGATCCAAAGAAGCATGGAAAGGAAATCATAATTCATATAGGAATAAGTCTCTCTCAGAGCATCAGAAAAACAGCAACAACTGAAATGTGGCAGTAACAGTGAAAGAACTGAATGTTACAAGGCCAGGAGACTTATAATATGTGCTCAAACACTTCTACCAAATGGATGGGTGTTAGAATACATTATTTGTGTATTTTATGCAACAACTAAGCAATGTTCTCCAACAAGTAGATGGCATTGTTTATAAGTTTGGAGTTGCATGTTGTTAATACTCTCTGCCTTTTCTTTGTATAAAAGTTTCCTCTTCCTTGTCACATTTAAGCAGCAGTAAAGCCCATGTGGATCGTACACTGTTTGTTCTGTAGGACCATATATTTCTAACAATTGGGCCACTTTTTCTAACTTGAAAATAAATGTCCTAATATGAAATAGCAATCGCAATAGCAGTTAGACTTATATACCGCTTCATAGGGCTTTCAGCCCTCTCTAAGCGGTTTACAGAGTCAGCATATCGCCCCCACAGTCTGGGTCCTCATTTCACCCACCTCGGAAGGATAGAAGGCTGAGTAAACCTTGAGCCGGTGAGATTAGAACCGCTGAACTGCAGATAACAGTCAGCTGAAGTGGCCTGCAGTACTGCACCCTAACCACTGCGCCACCTCGGCTCCTTAAACGTTCATGATGCCCATTTATCTTCATTTTGTGATAACCAAAAAAGCTACAGCAACAGCATCAAGCTTAAAAATAAGATGTCGGAAAGCTGAAGTGATTTTAAATTTTATTTAGAGGAACAGAATCTCAGGAAATATCTGATAATTATTTTGTGGGGGATATTGTTGTTGTTGTTGTTGTTAACTTTGGATGCAAGTCAGACAGATTCAGCTGTGTCACCACTCTCGACTTTTCCATCGCATACATCTTAGCTGTAACAAAATGAGTAATTTTTCAAGCTAGAAGAAGCAACAATTTATTAGATATATTGATTCCCCTGAGTCCTCCCAAGAAACAATCTGTTTATTTTTCATGTTGACTTACTTGTAGATGTGTATGGCACGCGGTTATTGATCTCCCAGTACTTCAGGTTAAAGCATTTTAAAATGAATAAACTTCAGACTAACAACAGAAAATGCTGCAAACCTTTTGACAGATTGCTTTCAAAGAGGATCAGATCATGTCAGTCATCTATAAGAATTAGGCATTCATAAAATCATGGATCTGATGCACCTCTTCCTAATGCCTTTCTAAAATAGATCCTATGAGACTCAATAAATCTGTTTTAGTTTCCTCATCCATCACCATTCTTGGTCATTTATTTATCAAAATTTATATGTTGCTCATTTTACAGTGTAGGGAATCTTGCAGTGCAAGGTGACACTTAGAAGTTAATCATTCAATTGGAGAGAACGAAACCTGGTTATTGGTCCTATAATCTATTTCAGTGGTGGAAAACCTTTTAACAAACATCCAGAAAAGGCCTAACTTGACACTGCTGGTGTATCACTCCACAAAAGAGAAAGAATTCTCTATCCTTCTCCCCTGACCAATTTAGACCACCCTGAGCAGTGGCAGTGCTGAGTTTGAAGTAGAGGCTCTGCAGTGCAGGCCTTCATTTTTGAAGTAATTTGGGAGAATGCTATCTGTGGCCTCTTCACCTCCCAAAAATCATGTGAAAACATGGTCCGTTTTTGTGTTATTTTTGGAGGCTTCAGAGCACGGGTAAGAAACAGCTGGTTTGCACTGGTTAATTTTGCATCTGGTTCTCTGAACTGGTTGTTGCAAGGACCAGCTGCCCCTCGGCCCACCATACCCTTCCCTTCCCAGGAGTCTCCATCTTGCCAAGTAAGTACAGGGCCCACACGGAGGCTCCGGGAGGGCAAAAAATGAGCCTACCAGAAGTCTGGAAACACGGCCAGAGTCTGGTGAGGGTGAAAACGCCTCCCCCATGAGGAGACCAAGTAGGCCACACACCCTACGGCCATTCCAGTCCAGCAACTGGACAGAGAACGGGTTGCTAACATTTTTCAATCCCACCCCTGCTTTAGAGGCTGCAAGAGCATGGCCCTCTCACATGACTTCCAGAGGCCCAGGAGAACATATGCCTTCTAAATAAGGTGGGCTTTCTAGAATAGTTGCCATTGGTTGCTGGTGAATGGTGGTGCGTTACTCAAAGTACTGAGGTATGTGACATTTGATATGTGTGTCATAAATTCACAATTACTGATCTGTTATGTCCCCCCCCTCCTTCGCTCGTTAACAGACGACGGGCACACAAACGTAAAAGGGAAGAACTTTATCAGTCCTCGGCTCAGACTGGCTGCGAGCCCAAAAATAAACATAAATAAAGTCTCTGACAAGGGATAACAGAATGCAAAACAAAACTCTTATGGCAAATCCAGGTGTCCAAAAAGAAAGCAAATCACTTCTCCAAGTGTCTGTCACAAACAAACCACAACCGATGAATTCTGAACGTTGACTCCTGCAGCAGGGCATGGCACCATCCGTCCTTTTATCACCAGAAGACCCACTAACGAGCCCCAGCTGCATTGTAATCTTGCATCCCGAAAAGACTCACAGGAGATGTCTGCTGAATCACAACACTGACCTATTTCATAGATATAGAACTCCTCTGGGATTGAGAAACCACAGGTGTGATTTCTAGAATAGTTGCCATTAGTTGCTGGTGAATGGTAGTGTGTTACTCAAAGTACTGAGGTATGTGACATTTGATATGTGTCTCATAAATTCACAATTACTGATCTCTTTCATCGATATAGAACTCCTTTGGGATTGAGAAACCACATAGGATTGTAGATTGTACCAAGGATAAAAAAGCTAAGGCAGAGGGAGAAAGACCCTACAAAGACGGCCTAGATATACTATCACATAGAATTTTTCAACATTACACGTAATGAAATAATTGTTGTGTGATAATGGTGGAGAAATGTAATATTGCTCTGATCGGGCCTGGAAAATGGAATAGCAATAGCAATAGCAGTTAGACTTATATACCGCTTCATAGGGCTTTCAGCCCTCTCTAAGCGGTTTATGGAGTCAGCATATTGCCCCCACAGTCTGGGTCCTCATTTCACCCACCTCGGAAGGATGGAAAGCTGAGTCAACCTTGAGCCGGTGAGATTTGAACAGCCGAACTGCAGATAACAGTCAGCTGGAGTGGCCTGCAGTACTGCACCCTAACCACTGCGCCACCTTGGCCCTTAATAGGATAGAATAGGAATGACTGATGTACTGGTGAACCTTGCAAGAAAGTCAGCTATAAAAATCTGGTTAAATACAGAATCATGGTTTATCTGGAAACTAGTACTGGACTCAGTTACTAGGGCAAGGAGAGTACCATTGGAAATCCTGAGAAATCAGATTATGGACAAATTGTCGTGGAGAATATCTGTGTGGTTGCTAAGAGTTGACAACAACTTGCTGACACATGATCAATTAAAGTTATAACTACTTACAGAAATTATATACCTCTGTCTCATTTAAAAGCAAGGCAAGTTTCTCACTAAAATATGAAACTGTGATATTAAGCATAACAATTTTCCTTGAAAGTCTTTTTTTTAAAAATATCCTTAATATCAGAAATTGATTTTTGCAATAATCCATAGGTCAAATTACAAATTACACTAAATAAATAGGGACCTGTCCAGAGTGCAAGAAAATTTGAAATTAGCATATTTGGTGACAGTGATTAATTAACCACTACTTTAGCTTCCAACAATCAAAAGGTTTTGAAGAAATTAGGCAAATCGTCCAAAAGTCTTTTGCAATAAATCATCCTGTTGCTCCATGGTCTATATTTCCTAAATCATATAAATGGATGCAATATAAATTGATTTCGCACTTCTTTTTACTTGACAGACTGCAGAAAAGCCTTGAAAACTGAAACACACCTTTTAGTGTATATATCAGTGAAATTTAAAAGCATAGGAAAATGGAAACCAAAAAAAGCAAGTTTAAAGAAAACCCTTTTGTTGAAGGACTTTCTTCTTCTTCTTCTATTCAATTGTGTCCAATTCTCGGAGACTGCCTGGACAACGTTTTTCAAAAGTGACTTGCCATTGTCGTTGCCTTCTTTGTGAGTCTGACTGACCCAAGGTCACACAACTGGCTTTAAGTAAGGCATACTAGAACTCCCAGTCCCCTGGTTTCTACACCAAGCTGGATTGAAGGCAACATTTATTTTAAACCTGGTCGACATTTATTAGCTAAAATAACATAACGTTCCAATAATTGAAATAATCTGTAAATGTTAATTTTGCATAGAAAAGTTCAGTGTTTGTGTGGGTACATGCGTGCATTCGGTAAAGGAATTTTCCCTGTTTTCCTTTGCTTTTATTCTTGATAATTTCTTTATGTTGATGTCTACATCTATATCTACCTCTACTTCTTGATTTGATATATATTTTTTGTTTTCTTTTCAGTGGAAGAGGAGGAAAGGGAGGAGAAGGAATACTCTTAAGTCAAATCTCCCCACAGCTTCCCATGGTTGAAGTGGCCTGATGGAAACATGTGTCCTTGGGCTTTAAATCAAGTCAATTTAAGGGATAAATAATAAATAAATATATATATAACTAAGTAAGTAAACAAACAAACGTGTCCCACCGAAATACTGCAATTTGGATCTATTGCAATATACCCTGTCCTTGTTAAATAATATCTTTACTTTTATGAGGACAGATAGAATGGAGAATTTTGAATTGTTATTTGTAAACAGTTCTAGGTAAGCATTTATACTGGGAAATACAGTATTGAGTATTGAACAACTGTGTAGTGAAATAGCAAAAAGGGTTAAGAAAATGCACCAAATGAAAATGAATCATATTAAAGCTGCAATTATCAATTCCAAAACTACAGTCTTTCTTGATCTGGCCGTGGTTTCAAATTATCTTTCCCATAAGCATCTCCAGCAGTTCAGAATAGTGATAGGAATTAGCACTATTTCTAAAAATACATATATAAAGTATCCTTTTAAAAAAACAATCAAGTTGCTTCTAGTAAGATCATTAGGCTTTTAATCCCGAAAAAGAATAGTGCAGTGTTTATGAGTAGATATAGTCAGAAGTAACACATGCTTATTTGAAAATGTGCTTATTTCAGAACCGTTCTTCAAAACTTTGAAAATTTATTCAATACCTGATTTAAAAAAAAAACTTGCCTATTTTGTAAAAACTTTTAAAAAATATTTTAATCTAGTGCTTTCTGGACATATTAAAGCAGCATTTTTCAGATTGCCTAACCAGATTAGCTTGGTGACTTTCTTCAGTTTTTCTATTCTTAGCAATTGCCAGGTATTGCCATATCTACTTCTGCTTTTCTTTCTTTCTTTCTTTCTTTCTTTCTTTCTTTCTTTCTTTCTTTCTTTCTTTCTTTCTTTCTTTCTCTTTCTCTCTTTTCCTTCCTTCCTTCTTTCCTTCCTTCCTGTAATCCTCGTGTAATACTTGCCATGTCTCTTTCTTCTTGTAGCCTACACATGGTGCATTTTCTTCAGTATATCTTCTTCACTGTTCTTCAGATATTTTTCCAATGCCTTTTTTTCTTCCTCAACCATTTCACACCCACCTACTTTCCTTGGTAGATAGAATCTGTCAACATCACTATGTGAGTGGTTCGCTGTCACTAATTTTATGGTGTTTCAATCCAGGATTTTTACTTTTGCCTCACTATTACAGCTGTGTATCCAATGCCTGGAATTGCCCACTCAAATGTTTCAATCAAAACCCACGAATTTCATTTTGACCCAATGCTGACCAATTCATTATCAACACCAATTAATGTATAATATTTTACAATTATTTTTATTTCACTTTAGTGAAATACGTGTCCATTTTAGCATCCTAAATATTATAGACCAGGGCTATGTAGAAGTTGTGATTCAAAGAAGGCATTACAGGGTATAGAGCCGAGGTGGCGCAGTGGTTAAATGCAGCACTGCAGGCTACTTCAGCTGACTGCAGTTCTGCAGTTCGGCTGTTCAAATCTCACCGGCTCAAGGTTGACTCAGCCTTCCATCCTTCCGAGGTGGGTGAAATGAGGACCCAGACTGTGGGGGCGATATGCTGACTCTGTAAACCGCTTAGAGAGGGCTGAAAGCCCTATGAAGCGGTATATAAGTCTAACTGCTATTGCTATTACTGTTGACAAGTAGGCAAAAAGCAGAAAAAAGCTCATGCTTTTTTTCCCAGGACCTTATGGTTGACCTCCGAAATGTAAGTGTAATATTTGGAAAGGAGAAAGGAACCTAAGTGTAATATTTGGTTGAAGACATCTGGTTTTAAAAAAAAATCATACTCCTGCATACTTTCCCCCCTTAGTTCTGAAGTGGTTTTGAGCTACATATGCAGGGATAACCTATATACCAAATTATAAGATTTATTATTGCTATAATAATAAAACTTTGTCATTAGTAGTCCATAAAACACTGTTAGTCACACTATTGGCTTTGTAGTACTTTTGGAATTAATCCATAGATGTCCCTCTCAAGAGTGGTAAATGGTAGAGACGAGCATTTGAAAGATCCAAAAGCATTTAGAAAGTTTGCCAACTTTGCTTTTCAAGCACGAGTACCGGAGGAGAATGAATGGGATTTTTTCCCCCCCACACAAATATAAAGTTGCCAATAGTTCCTTTATACTGTTTGGCAACCTGCTGCGAAAAGCCCATTCTTCATTGCTAACATATAAAAATCTACTCAGGAAGCAAACAGCACTTTGGCAGTGGAGAGTTGCAATAACATTCTACTTCAGACTGCTTGTTTCAATCAAAGCACTAACTTTCCTAAAGTCAATTGTGTCTTCAATCATGTTTGGATGAAGAAGACTGAAATTGCTCTGAATTTAACACTTTTCCATAAAATAATGGAAACTCTGATGTTAGTTTTATTAGATCTCACACCATATCCATATTGAAGTCATTTCTGGTCAAAAAAAGAGCTTTTCTCCCCCCCCCCCCGCCCTTCCGCCTTCTTCATTTTATAGTGTTGTTTACAGCAGGTTTTGAGGTTAACCTCTTAGTGACTTTAGTCTTGGCAACAACAACAAGAAGAAGAACATGACATGATTTGTTTTTCAGGAAACTCACAATCACATAAGCCAGTGATCTCCAACTTGGAACAGCCAGGTGTGTTGAAATAATTCCCATAAGCAACATTGCCAGCAGGTTTGCAACTAGGAATTAAAGGAACTGAAATCCATCATATCTCCAAATCAATAGGTTTGAGAACATTGAATTAGGCAGCTGTTTTTGTCAGTGAGAATCTTCTTGAAGAGCCAAGGTGGTGCAGTGGTTAAATGCAGCACTGCAGGCTACTGCTAGATCAGCAGGTCAGCGGTTCAAATCTCACCGGCTCAGGGTTGACTCAGCTTTCCATCCTTCCGAGGTGGGTAAAATGAGGACCCAGATTGTTGGGGGCAATATGCTGACTCTCTGTAAACCGCTTAGAGAGGCCTGAAAGGCCTATGAAGCGGTATATAAGTCTACTGCTATTGCTATTGCTATTGCTATTCTCATGACCACACAAGATTCCTGAAGAAAGTAATCACGCAAAAACAGAGATGCACACATACAAACACACAAAGTTTGTGCCCAAATCCTACTTTCTATATTAGATATACTCCTCCTAACTTATACCAGCTATCAACTAAAATAATTGTATCACCCAACTTTTCCAAATTATTTTTAACATATTTATTGTTCAGATAATCTACATGCTATATACATTCACAACAAGTACAAATCCAGTTGGACAAAAAAAACGCGCAACTTTAGTAGAGGGCAGCTCTGCTCTGATACATTGGCTGATATATCCTGGATTCTGAAGACAGGAGAAACATCTGAAGTCTTGGAAAGATCACAGTTCCAATGGGGTAAGACCAGGGGTGGGTTCCTACCAGTTCGCACCAGTTCGGTAGAACTGGTTTGTCAAATCTACCCAACCGGTTAGAAGTGGTTCCACCAGAAAGCAGGCCACACCTACAGAAGAGGTTCCAAAATTTTTTGAAACCCACCACTCTCTCTCTCTCTCTCTCTCTCTCACACACACACACACACACTCACACAGAGAGAGAAAGAGAAAGAAAGGAAGAAAGAAATAAAGAAAAAAAGAAAATAGAAAGAAAAAGTGAGAGAGAGATGAAAGAAAAAAAAGTAAAAAGAGACAGAGAAACAAAAGGAAGGAAAGAGAGAGAGAGAGAGAGAAAGAGAGAAAGAAAGAAAGAAAGAAAGAAAGAAAACGCATGGCTGGCAAGCCACGCCCACAAAGGAGGCCACACCCACAGAGTAGGTTCAAAAAAAATTTGACACCCACCACTGGGTAAGACGTTTCTCCAATAATGAGACACTAGGTTGTAAAATAACAAATAGTTTTCCTTGTGTGGCAGCTATGGTTTGTTTGAGGATTTATATGGCCATCCAACTTGTAAAAATGTGACTTTGGATAGCATACCACAATAAAAACACAATTACAATAAAACAAAAGCAAGATGAAGAAACACCATAACCAAGCACACAGTCTGAGCGCACCATGATAGACTGTATGTCATGGGATGACCTGACCTCAATGTTTGAGAAAACATTTAGGTCTGCAAAATCTTCTTGATGTCTAACAGTGTCAAATACAATTGAATTTTATGGCTCCAATTTGCATTCTTTTGTATAAGAAGGATATGAAGGAATTGGCAGTTTGCTTAAGTATTACTGGAAAAAAAAAATAACCCTTCCTGACCAGAGGGAGGTTCCTACCGGTTCAGACCAATTTGGCCAAACCGGTAGTGGTTTGGTAGCCTGGGCTGCTGGATGAGCCAGGCTGAGGAATGAAGAAAGATCAAGGAATCAGAAAGAGGCGGGGGGGGGGGGAATTCTACATGAGATTGATAGAAATAGCAATTGCTGAGGGTGGCTTGCGAAAGATGGAGAAGGTTTATTTAAACAGGCACTGGAGCCAAGGAGTACATTGCAACTTTACAGAGATTCTCAGCCTATTGTGGATGGATTGATGTCATTAGGCAAGCTTAACCATCATTAAGCAAGATTCACCCTATTGAATTCAATAGCATTAATGCGGTGCAAAGTTATCCTTGCATCACTGTGATAGTGTCTATATATCTGCCTAGCTATTGCTTCTGTAATGCAAATAGGAAAGTTATGCTTGCCCATTTATAAGTCAGAATACCTTCGGAAATTGGTGACTATATATGTTTATTATTAGATGCTCTAGGAAGGAAGCTGAAGCCATCCATTTAAGCCTCTCTGTTGATTGAAAGGATGTTCCCCTGGGATACTGCCTTGTTTAAAATGAAGGTAGTGGAAGATAAACAGCCAGGACCCAGAAATTCAAATAATAACTGAATACTGTCCATAACAGGGTTTAAAAGGTGAACGGGGCTTAAAAAATGGAAATAAAATGGATGTAAAGGCCTTTTTAAATAAGAAGAGAGTAAGGGCCAGTCCCATTCTCGGATGCCTTTAAATTCCATGAATATGGGGCCTGCCTTCTGGTTCAAGTCCCCTTCGTCTTTAATGGGGGCAGAATCTCTAGAAGTTTTTCCTTTAGTGTTTAGACTGAAGAGGTAACAAAGAGATTCAGGATATTTGGAGTGCTATGCTTTATAGGTGGAGGATTTTATAGGAAAATCCAATAATTGCAACAATTGGTAAAGTTTCTCAGGAAATTTGCATTTTCTTAATTTAACATAAAAAACAACAACAACTAACCTCATCCAGTTTTGTTGCATCGTCTCAATTTCAGTGCAGGAAATGTGTTTTTTTTTTACACTGTCATTCTCTTTCTCTTTCTGTCTTGAACGCCTGCGACAGTTAGATTTACACTATAATAAATTTATTTATTTATTTAGCTTGTCACTCACACAAAATAACAGAAATAAGAATAAACATGAATAAGAACACAGGAAATGGGTACAAATAAATGGGGACAGTAGGACAGGGACGTTAGGCACACTCAGGGGTGGGTTTCAACCGGTTCGCGGCGGTCCCTGCGAACCGGTTGGTCGGCGAACCCGGAAGTAAGTAACTTCCGGGAACGGCGAAGGGCCCACCCGCACGCACGCGCTCCTTACCCGGTTTTGACGAGTTCTGCGCTTCCATGCATGCGCAGGACACATACAGCACCTGCGCTATCCTCCAGGAGCAGCTGAAGCATCGCACAGATGCTAGTACGCATGTGTGTGCCGCGCACATGCACGCGTGCGTGAGGACGCCGCCGGCTCTGTTCCAACCAAACCGGTTGGAACGGGGCGAGAAACCCACCCCTGGGTTTCAGTGTACCCCTGGGCACACTGATGCAACTTATTCATGTCCCTGCTGACCTCTTAGGAATGGGGTGAGGTCAACAGTTTGACAGTTTAAGATTAATGTTATGGGGGCTCAAGGATGCAACAGCAGAGTCAGGCAGAGCATTCCAGGCATTGACCACTCTGTCGCTGAAGTTGTATTTTCTGGAATCGAGTTTGGTGTGGTTTACCTTGAGTTTGTATCTAGTGTGTGCTTGGGTATTATTGTGGTTGAAGCAATCGTACACGACAATTCACCAAAGATTAGAATTTTGCTGTACCCTGCATTTAAAAGATAGGCCCTTTACAAACCTACTCCTAATTATTTGACCTCATAAATCGAATGTTCCATGTTTAAAAAACGGCTATGGTTATTGATAGGTTGCTTGCTAATTAATATTTTCCACTTGAAATAGAAAGAAAAGAACACCGTTGAAAAGCACTTGCAGAATGGCTTCTTGTGTGGAGGTCACACATTGTGGTTCTTTTAAAAAGTGCCTTGTTAAATGCCAGGCACAAGTGCTGCTAATTGTCAGTCTTGTTCAACTGGGACTATCTGGGAGTACACAATAATAATGCTCTAAGTGCCTTTAAATGCATTTGTCATAAACAATATTGGGCTTTTGAAAGTTGGAAAAAAATGTTTCCTTTATTAAATCTCTCTGTCTGAATATTGTATAAAGTGTTGTAATCCATAACACAGGGATTTATAAAATAAAGCATAAGCATAATAAGCATTCTGATTCCCACCCTGATTCGCACACACATACATACACAATACACATATTTCTTTTTGTTTTCCCCCTTTTTTCCCCTCAAATAAATGTTATTCCAAAACTGAAAGATGAATAGATGAAGCCAAGAAAATGTATGCAGATATATGCAATTTGAGGAATCCATTCACACTGCAGAACTATTGATTATATTCAGGGGTTTCTATGCCAAGGCTGGAAGCCTCTGAGCCAAGATGTTTGAAAATGCCAACATGAATACAGGAGTGTATCAATGCAGGCTTTCAAAGCTACTGTCAACCCAGTGATGAACTTCCAGGCTAATGAGCGCTGGTCTAATTATTTGGTATCCTGACATTTTGCTAACAATTGTCACTGACATCTTCAGAAAGTGAAGGTGGTAATGGCTGTACTTGCCTTTTCAACTGCTGGGCTTAAACAGCTGTGTAGATGTTGCATTTCTGATTCCGCTTCGGAGTATCGTACTCCAACTTAATCTCCATTTTGCTATGAACCAAAACACCATTTTTTTCTCTGTCAAAATTTATTAATGCTTTGGAGATGTAGCTGCACTCATTGTCTGCCCATAAGAGTGGAATTCCCAGAGCCGAGGTGGCGCAGTGGTTAGAGTGCAGCACTGCAGGCTACTTCAGCTGACTGCAGTTCTGCAGTTCGGCGGTTCAAATCCCACCAGGCTCAGGGTTGACTCAGCCTTCCATCCTTCCGAGGTGGGTAAAATGAGGACCCGGATTGTTGTTGGGGGCAATATGCTGACTCTGTAAACCGCTTAGAGAGGGCTGAAAGCCCTATGAAGCGGTATATAAGTCTAACTGCTATTGCTATTGCTATTTTATGGAGGGAATTCATTGGCATAATGAGGCACTTTCCCTGTGGTCATATCTCCAATATGTTTGTGGAGACTTAAAAGCTGAGTTGATCATTTGTAGGCTCACGTTTGAGACTCAATTGCTGTTGTCGTGCAAGGTGAGCTTCCATCACTCCTGCCAAACCAGCAGTTTGAAAGCAAGCAACAGCGAATAGACACAGTAAACGGCTACCATCTTGGTGGGCAACTTATGAAAGGAGTGTTACGTCCTGGCGTAGTTGCTGGCAAGTTAAGAAGATCCCTATTGGCTGAGGCGCTCCCTGCCGGCTGGCGATACAATAACAAGCGCCTGATTGGCTGCCTGTCTCATTTCATTTATTATTAGATTTATAGGCCGCCCAATCCCAGAGGACTGACAACTAGTAGTATAAATAGGTGTCAGACAGGGAGCGTTTGTTCTTGTTGTGTGGTTACCTAGTTCTGTTAGTTCTGTGTGTGTGTCTGTCTGTGTGTGTGTGTGTGTGTGTTGCTAGATGCCACTTTTTTTCTATATTGCAGTAAATTTCCATCTGATATCAAAAAGTCACATTGGAAAGCAACATGAGACAACCCTAAATGAACATTCATTTTGTTTTCTACAGATATTTAAGTACTATTAGGCACTTCATTGGTTACCCTTTTCAAGACTAAGTACCACATGTTGATGTTATTTTTGTTATGCATTTTAAGGGGAAAAGAGGGTTAGAGAGACACACAACACAAGGAAATCACTGGCACCGGTTAAATATATATACACATTTATTCAACCATTCCAGATTTTATTGATTCATTAGTTCCATTAGAGTTGACCTATCAGATCGCCCGATGAATAGTTAGCCAATTAAACAGTTGGCATATCATTGTGAGTGTGCCAAATTACTGAAGAAACAAGTAGCCTCCTTTCCTGCCTAGAGCTAATAACTATATAAATATATATAGAGTGAGTTTCTTTCATTGTTTTCTAAAAAAAATACCCTTCATTTGAAGTATAATGTTATATTTCATTTCTCTTGTGATAATATCACCTGGCTTATGTCTAAGTATTTAAAATCCACCTATGTAAAATTTACACAAGCCCAAAATTTGAGAGAAAACTTTTATAAGATGTTTTATAGATGGCATTTAGATCCTAAAAAACTGGCCTCTATGTATCCGAATTTACAACCTAAATGCTGGAGATGTGATTGCGCTGATGCTACATATTCCCACATATTGTGGACTTCTAAAAAGGTTAAAGCATTTTGGACAAAAATATGGTGGATTGTGCAAAATATTCTTAAAAACGGACAAAGTTTACCCCTCAGTTATTTTTGTTAGGTATAATTCCTGATTGTACAGTTATAGAGACTAACCTGATTTTGCATTTAATAACCGCAGCAAGACTGTTGGTGGCGTAATACTGGAAGAAGGAAGATTTGCCTACTATTCAAGAAAGGACATTAAAAGTAACAAACCTAGCAGAGATGGCTAAAATATCAGCATATCTCAAGGATCACTCAAATGAGAAATATAAACTGGAGTGGAGAAGATGGATTGACTATATTCAAAATAAATATGGGACTAAGAAATTCCAGATAGTTTATGACTGAAGAAACAAGGAAAGATATAATCTGTTTAGAGCTAGCCTAGCAAAGAGGAGTTAAAGCTCAAATAAGAGATGATATTAACCTTTTTTAAAAGTTTGTTTTAGAATATCTTTGTTAAAGATTTATACCCTGTATTGGTTCTAGAAAGTTGGGGGGGGGAGGTTTTTGGGGGGTTGGGTGGAGAGAGTAGGGGGAGGGAAATAAACATTTGTAAAAGTTTTTTTTCCCAAACTTTTCAATAAAAGAACTATACCCTTTAAAAAAAATCCACCTATGCATAATCTTTGCTGTCTGCTAATAAAATAGGCATGACCAGATCAGGATGCTTTGGAAACCTGGCACTGTTACTTTACCAACTCTTACAGTGCAGTGAAATTAATTATGGTAGCATTAAATATGCTCTCTGCTAGTGTTGACTGCAGCGTTCTGGGAAAACCTTTTGATCCTACCTCAGGCACGGAAGATGTTTGTAATGTAAAACTAATACTGTCAGTTATGGCATCCTGGTCAGAAGTTAATTGATATTCCCAACCTTCCTTCTTGCTGATCTGCTTCAGTGAAATTATTCATCATTTTGCTCCTCCTCTAGAGTAAAGAACATAATGTTATAATGCTCATCCCATTAATTATGATCTGTCTCTTTAATCTTTACTCATACCAAGGTACTGATGAAAGAAACGTCCCTTCTGGGTTTGGCTCCAAGTGGGGGAAAAGACACTGGAGACATGGAGGCTGCTTGGAAAGATGGTTTTCATGGTGGACGGGCCCACATGGCTTGAGCCCTGAACAGAAAAGGGGATCACATGCTTCAATGTTGGTGGAGAAGAAGAGAAGGGCTGAGATGCTGAAAGTCCCTGGTTTTATGCCCTCTCTGGCCTTTGATCTTGAGCTTGTATTCTGATTGGTTGTTGGTTGGTTCTAGGGAAACCTAGAACAGAACATGTTGAAGCAATAAATGGATAGTAAAGAGGAAGCTGCACTAGCTGTTTATCAGTTAATGTAGATGCGCAACTTCTGTCTATCCATAGTCCCCTCATTCATTTTATACAATATATCCCATCTCATCCGATTTACTGTTATAGCAATATTCCAACAGTTAGTTCCAGGTTTTCCTGACTAATCCCTTTATGTATGGATGAGAAAGAATCTTATGTGCATATATTTTATGCTTTTCTGTTTCTCATGCAATAAAAATCAATATGGTAATTTTTGCTCTTTTCTTTCCCTCCAGTTTCACTTCCTATTATTCATGTGAAGTGATAAGGGATCCTTCATTAGCTCTAAACTGGAAGAAGAGGCTAAATCTTAACCTGGGTCAGAATCCGAAGTCATTCAGATGAAATATAGGTATTTATTGTGTTTATATATGTCCAATGCTGTATTGTGTTTTATGGAGAATCATAAGCCCCTTTCCTCTCCTAGAAAAGAAAATAAAAACAAGGCAAAGCTTACATTCTTCAAATATGTAGTCTTAAATTTAGTAGTGGCGAACTTATAGTCTCCATAACTTTTATGTGGGAATTAATCATTGAACCTCCACAGTGGCAATGAATGCTTTATAAATAGTAGTTAAATATAATCAGCCCCTCAGTTCTTGACAATGGTTTGTATCTCTTGCTCTCATGAAGTATCCTGACATACTGCTTACAGTTACTGTCAAGATTCTTCATTTGAAAACTTAATTAGAGAACGGTATATTTGCATCTCTCCCTCTCAGATGGCAAAATAAAAGGCTACAAATTACTAGACTCTGCTTCTGTTGTTGTGTTTTTTCTGGTTCTGAATTTCAGATGAACAGCTCTTGTCCAGAGATATATGAGTTGTGAGAAAATATGAGTAAGTGAATTATGCCATAATACTATTCTATAACCAACAGTAGAGAAGCTCCATTAGGAAATTATATGTTAGTAATAAAATTTTGGCTTGAGAAGTGAATTACAAGTTCCTTTATTTTATTGCATTTCTTTTTCTTCTTTTTTTTAACTTAAGGATAGAGTTGTGTTAAAAAGATTATGGCATATGGTGGGCATCGTCATATATATATATAGTTAATTTTTGCAGGCTTTCAAATTCGATTTGGTCACAGATAACAGTGACAGGAGAAAGAGGGAGAGGGAGGGAGGAAGAGAGAGAGAAGGAGAAAAAGAGAGAGAGAGAGAGGAGCAAAAATATTAAAAAATATCTACATATACAGAAATATATATTCTGTTGACTAAGATTTAGTGAATAAAATAAGCATGCATAGCCTATTGACCTTTTTTTAAATAGTGAAGATATTTTTTTACATATCTATGAATGTTAAATGAATATCTATCTGTTCATTTAACTTTGGGCTGAATTTATGCTTCTATATAATTTCAATGTGTTGCTGCTATGATTGTTGTAGCGCTATTTTTAGATTTCATTTTTGCTCTTTGCCTTATTTTATTGGTTTGTCTCCTGGTATCTCACTTTAGATTACTGTGAACGAAAAATTGGATATACGCATAAAATACACATGGCTTGGTATTTAAACAAAGGTCCCCAATGTTGAATATGTTGGCTGGGGGAATTTGAGAGATAATGTTGAATATTTCTGCAGAATACCAGGAATGGGAAGTTTAGATTTGAATCAAAGTTTAGCCAAACGATAATTTTTTGAGGAAATGATCTAATTAGTGTTTGGGTAAAACACAACAGGGATGTTTAAGAAGAAAATCACTGATAAAAGAAGCAGCATTATTTACTCTTCTGTCCCCCCTTCTCCGCTCGTTAACAGACGACAGGCAGACAAACTTAAAAGGGAAGAACTTTATCAGTTCTTGGCTTAGACTGGCTGCGAGCCCAAAAATAAACATAAATCAAGTCTCTGACGAGAAGATAACAGAATACAAAACAAAACTCTTACAAAGCCATCCACTTCTCCAAGTGTCTCCTTGAATCAGGGTTACAGAAAGCAAATCACTTTTCCAAGTGTATCTCAAATAAACCACGACCGATGATCAATGAATGTTGAACGAACGAACGAACGTTGACTCCTGCAACCAGAGCGTGACACCATCCGTCCTTTTATCCCCCAAAGACCCACTAACGAGCCCCAGCTGCATTGTTAAACTTGCATCCCGAAAAGACTCACAGGAGACTGCTGCTGAATCATAACAATTTACTAATTCGGTTTCTTCGATAATATTGTCTGTTTCCACACTAAGCTTCCGTTGAAATGTTTCAGTACTACGTCATGCTTCCTAGGGTTGTTTCTAACATGTCAACGCATAAAAGCAGCTATTCATCATTGAACAATCGATGCAGAGACCAATCATCCCACCCAAACACATGGCAGCTGTTTCATGGTCCACGGAAAGCAGCTATTCCTCAAATATAGGATTTTTTTCTGCAGAAAACATGGTGGATGGAGCCCAAATGCATGCGAATTAACAATAAAAGAGGTTTCACACAAATGCCATTTTTTGTGTGTGTTTGTGTGGAAAGAAAATGATTTTTTTGATAATTCCATCATTTCACTTTCCCTCAGTTGTTCCATCTTTTTTCTCGCACCTTGCCATGCAACACAGACAGATTTTGCATTTCATTTTTACCTCTTTGATTTCACATTTACTCTTTCTTTCTTTCTTTGGGTTTCACATACACTTTTCCTTTGCCTATTTCCATGTCTTTCGGAAGCTCTATTTCAGGTCTCATTATCTGACTAACTACAAGCTGTTTTTTCCAACCGCTACTAAAATGTCATTGGGAAATTGTCAGCCGGAGACTATTTCTCCCCCCCCCCTTCAAAGGTACTCTGAGACAAATAGCAAGATGTCTAAAGCATCATTGTTCGCATTCTGAAATGAAACCCGATGGTTTGTTTGCACATATACACAAATAAATATTTAAAAAGTGATATTCTTGCTTCCTGTTTTGGTTTTTTTATTTTTATTTTTTATTTTTTTGTTACTATAAGTTTCCAAACCTGAAATAGGTCAACAAACTGCAATAAGCAAAAATGACTTTTTTGAAATGCTAGCTTTTCCTTGAATAAATCTCTTCATTTAGCCACGTGTCTTTTAAAAGAATAAGAGTTCTTCTGAATCAGATCAGAGGGCTGCCTATTCCAGCATCTTGTTCCATATAACAATCAATCAAATATGTCCAGAACTATTATAAATAGGACATGAAATTTTCAACGGATTATAAGTAGGATATGAAAATAAGGATCTCCTGCCTCTCCAACAACAGATATTCGAAAGATTGTTGGCTATTGAACATGAGGAAACTACGTAATCACCATAATGTCCTGCACACTCTGATCATTATCACATCTTGAGTTGGAAATTCCATACTTTAAACATTCAATATCCGACCAACTAAGTCATTAATTGGATTCATTGAATGACCCCAGAAGTAGCAATTGGACTTCGTTGAGGTCTTAATAGATCCATAACAAGTCAGGGTAAAGTTAGATGGAGCTAACTCATTCCAATTCTGTTGTGGTTCTTGTTTTTTTCTCCTTACGATAGTACCAAGAACACTTTAAGCAGAGTTGTACAATTCTTTATGACTTAGCACAGGAGTTTGCAATTCTTTTGGATAGTCACAAAACATCTATATATCAGAAGGCTATCAAAGCACTGGACTTCAGCCATCCATCATTTCATTCTGTAAGAATGTTTTTTTGGAGCCTCTCTGGATCTTAGATGCCTTGTTAGTAACAGAGGCTTATGCTTGAGGCCAGAATTTTCCTTTGCAAAGTGTCATCTTCCCATCCATTTTTAAACTAAGATTTTATCCAATTTTATCCCATGATTGATTCCCTACCCCTGTGCTACCTTGGCGTAAGGTTGATTGCTTAAATTCAGGTGTGCTCTTATGGACCAGATACATCTGCTCCATCCAATGTAAAGGAATGCAGATATGTCCCAGCAATACTCCTGCGACAAGGCAGTTCATGAGTCAATCAACAAGGAAGAGCTTCCATCTTCTTTATTGATTGATTGCTTCCACTCCCTGAAGACCCCTTTTCCACATTCCCCTCTGCAACTGCAAAAAAAGGACACTGCTTATATGAGAACAGCTTTTATCTGCTAAACGAATTAAAACTCAACTAAAACGGAATTACAACTTTAGCCTTTAGCCTTTTCGTAGTTTCATTAACAGTGCATGCACACACACCTTGTTTCAGCAATTTGATTCATGACCCCCATATGCAGTTTTATTCCACTATACGACACAAGCTACCTCAAAATTGAATTTATATAAAACTGGATGAAAAATCACCTTCCAATTATTCAAAAAAAATGAAATTTATTAATTTAACTCCACAAATCATTTTGAAATTGATATCATTGGCATAAATTGCTTTCTGATGAGAATGAGTGCCTCATTACTCACGCGTATGAAGTAATCCGAAATGGTTTGTAACACCAAGCGGAAAGATAAGCTAGGTATCGGAAAATAATACTTTTTGAAAGAGATATAATGACTGAAGATGGGCCCCAGAGACCTAACTTCAAGAGATAATGGAATCCCTAATTTGCGGTGGTCTTGGTAGTAGCCACATGGAGTGAATGGCCTGCATAATAAGCACAGGTTTATATTAGCAATAGCAATATCACTTAAACTATTCACAATGCTTTCAAGCCTCTCTAAGCAGTTTTCAGAGTCAGCATATCTGGATCCTCATTTACCAATCTTGGAAGGATAGAAGGTTGAGTCAACCTTCAGCCTGTGTGAATTGAACTGAAGAACTGCTGGTGGTTGGCAGTCAGCAGAATTAGCCTTCAATGCTGCATTCTAACCACTTTAACACCATGGCTTTATCAGCAAAGCTGGTGTTTGAAAGCTAGTTGCATAGCGAAAAATATAAAAATCTGATCTAAGAAAATACCGTACTATCATTTTGAAATGTTTCCATTACAAATCAACAGGTGGAGAATAATAATGGAGTCACGCATGAAGCATTTACATTCTTTTAGATATTTATGTGGGTGGTAATTTTGCTGATTCAAAAGTCTTTACAAGGGATATCTGCAACGTACTTGTCCCAAACTGATAGCAAACCAAAATATCAACATATTTTTACTCAAATATACCCTATTTTTCCTATTGACTTCATATTTCTTCTCACTTGCAACTTAACTGGTAGAGGTCACACAATCCAATTTGGCATCTGGCACAAAGCTCAGAAAACTATCTAAACCATTTTACGTTTTTTTTCTGTAGGCAACCAATTGATTGGAGATGGAAAAATGGAGATCATTCTAGCATGAGGATAAAAAATAAATTCTTTTTTGTTTGTTTTTCATCAGTGTAGAATAAGATTGATTGGCAGTCTTCCATTGCTCAGGAGATTAAATGAACTGAATTTCATAGAAATCAGTATTATAGGGGTTTTTCAAGCTATAATTTTGTTGTTTTGAGGTAGAATATGATGGACGTTGCAACAATAAAAGCCCTCTAGTGATGAATAGGCCTTCAGATTTTGGAGATAGATTGATGAGAGAGAAAAGGTGTTCAGAAATGTTGATGCTCCTTTTTGAATAGAATGGAACTGATTATAAAGATGTGATAGAGAAGTGTAAGATCTTCTAAAACGAGTAAGTAACTGGAGCAGATATTTCAGCCAAGTTAAAGAGAAAACATGAACAGAAATATTTAAAAATAGGGTATGAAGTAAAGTCAATGACAAATTATCTCCACTCCCAAGCTCTTTCTATCTACGAAGTTATCCACAAGGTAACCACTGGTAATCTGGTTGCAAAGATCACACTTGAAATGTCATAGAACGCAGTGGACCAACCTCCCTTCTGCTACCTTTTATGGTGTTTAACATAAACAAGTGTTCACGTGGTGCCCATCCTGCTTCTTTCTGCAATATACAGAAACACATGCACACACAGAAACATGCACACATACACACACAAACAAATTTTAGGAACAATGTTAGTACCAGTGGTGGGTATTAATTTTTTTTTTACTACCGGTTCGGGCATGGTCGTGTGCTCGCGCTATACTTCTGCGCATGCACAGAAGCATCTGGGCAGGTGGGCGGAGCCTCCTGCCTCTGCTACTACCAGTTCACCCAATCCGGGCCGAACCGAGAGCAACCCACCTCTTGTTAATACTGAGTGGATTTAGACTTGCTCATTCTTCCAAATGTAAACGAAACAACAGTTCCTAAGTGTTCCGTTCTGCATTGTGATTTTTGGATTTAGCTGAATCTACTGCAGATCCCCAAATTTGGGCTGCCTGTGCTTAAATGTTATATACATGTTTTAAATAAATAAATATTAATGTCTTCAATGTGTTTAGTTTTATATCTTTTCGCCTTTTTCCTGTTTTAACTTATGATTGGAAACTGCCCAGAGTTGGTTATAAGATGGACAGCTATATAAATGTCTTAAATAAATAAACCAATAAATTAAATTATTAATTAAAAGTCCTTTTAAATTTCCAGGGTAATAACAAAATCAACTAATTTGTCTTTCAGCTGAATTACATCATATCAGGGTTGCCCATTTTTTTTTGTAGCTTTTGGATTTGATACTTGAATATTAGCAATAATTGTTAGGCAATCTTGGGGTACTAGATAGGGAGATCAAGAACATACATTTTTGTAAGAAGATGACAGTTTGGCAGTATTGAATAATTATTCTACTTGATTGCCTAACTTGAAATAAGTGGTTCAACAATTTGTAAATATTCAGGTTATAAGTTTAATTAGAAAGAATCTGGCTCATTTCCTTTGGGATCTGAAATACCAACAGATAAATGCAAGACGCTGGCTTTGTAATGTGTATAGAATATTAAATATTTTGGCTTATATATACAAAAACACCACAAAACATATATGATAAGAATTAATATTTATTATAGATAAGACTGTAATGGATAATTATAGATTGATTAATGGTTGGAATAAAAGTTAATATTAGTCTCCGATGTATATTTTAAGTAGTGTACCAATATGAATTCCACATAGATATTTTATTTAAATTCATAAAGAACATGTGGGAAGGTAAGAATCTTATTGTTAAACTGAGGTGTCTTTTTGTAAAGGTTTTTATTTTTTAATTTATCAGGCTTTCACAATGGGATAGAGCACATTTCTTTTGGCATAGATGTTATTATATTTTAGACATATAGGGACATTGTTATGTGTAATTTGATATATTGGTAATAAATATATATGTAATATGTATTCTGTCTAGATTTGCCATAGCTTTCTTCCCCAGGAGCAAGAATCTTTTAATTTCTTGGCTCCATCTGCAGTGATCTTGGAGCCCAGTAAAGTAAAATCTGTCACTACCTCCATTTCTTCCCCATGTATTTGCCAGGATTTGAGAGGGCCAGATACCATAATTTTAGTTTTCTTAGGTAAACTTACTAATAATCTTTCCACTTCTAACATTTACATATACATAGACATTATAATGTATTCTATTATATCTTGGTATACTTACCTATTTTCCCAATTTCTACTTGAAATACATATAAATGTTTATTTTCAGGATGGACTACTATTCTAAGCTGTAAGCTAGAATGTAAGCTAAAATAGTAAAGTTGTTGTTATAACAAGATTTCATCTAAAATAAAATTTCAAGGCAAATTTCTGCTCAGGGAGAAAAATGCATTTTAAAAGAGATTTCAATAAGCTTGTATATTTTCCTAGGTCAGGATAGAGAAACTGCAAAATTTCCTATATATCACATTATCATTCTCTTTTGCAAACATGTTTCCCTGAAGAAAAAGCAAAGTGGATATAGCTGAAGTTAAACTAGTGATCATTGATGGCCACTGAAACCAACAAGAGTAATTCCACTTCCAAATGACTTTGAACTTTCTGTACACTAAATAGATTTCAAGACCTACCACCTGTCCTTCTGGCTGTGATGGATGAATTTTCTCTGGTTGCCTAACAATGAATTCAGTTTCCACAGCTTTTGTTGCGTGGGAGAAGGGATAGGAAGCTCTTTTTGTTTTTTTTTAACTAAGGAAACTGATCAGGAACAAACCTTGAGCTTGTTTCTCCTAAACGAAACTCATACAACCCAATGGTTTCCGGTCAATGTTGACTGGCAACCACGCGGAGGAGAGCCTTCTCGGTGGCTGCTCTGACCCTATGGAACGATCTCCCCGTGGAGATTCGTACCCTTACCACCCTCCAGACCTTCCGCACAGCCCTTAAAACCTGGCTGTCCCATCAGGCCTGGGGTTAAAGACCGTAACCCACCCGAATTGTATGAATGTTGTGCTTTTAATGATGTACTGTCTTATGTGTTAATCTGTTTGTTCTCCCTTCCTTCTGAATTGTAAGCCGCCCTGAGTCCCCCCAGGGAAAAGGGCGGCATATAAATAAACTACTCATACTCATACTCATATAAAAAGTTGTGAAAGATGAAGTGGTGGTAAGTAAGACTTGTAGATGTGAAGAAGCTTTTACCTGAACACCAAAATTAACAGACCTGAGGGAGCTATTCAAAGTGGTGTCTCATTGAGCATTGTTGATGGTTCATTCCTTTCTTAAATTTAAATTTACTGTGTTTCCTCAAAAATAAGACAGGGTCTTATTTTCTTTTGACCCCAGAATAAGCTCTTGGCCTTATTTACAGGGGGGTCTTATTATTTTTGAGGTGCAGGAGGCAGTAAATGTGGTCACCTCATGGCTGCTGTTGTGTTGCAATAGTTTCAGGGAGGGCTTATTTTTTGGGGAGGGCTTATTTTAGCACATGCACTCAAAAGCCCAATTGGGCTTATTATCTGGGGAGGTCTTATTTTCAGGGAAATAGGGAAATAATAGTAGTTCATAAATACAAGACTGTTTTTATATCTTCTTCTCTATGCTTGGGAAAATATAAAACATAGTAAATGCATTTTAGTATTTATTTAAGTTGCGCCTGATTAGATTCCTGATTAGGAGACAGTATACTGAACTATATAAAATTTAGGCTGGGAAGCTCATGTTATTTCTTTAATAAAATTTTGCTGCTGTTCTCCGAATATCTAACACATTCTGCAAGACAGAAAAGCTGCCAGTATTAATAGAAATATTTTTGTATGCTTTGTATATATGAATCCACTAAGAGTTGCATTAAAATAGGTTTTAAAAAATCTCTCTGCTTTGTGCTCAAATGGCTGAATATAGCCCACTTCATGCTTAATAATTCTGGGATTGCCTGAATGCTTCTTTAGAAATGTTTGGGCAATGATTTTTCAATTTTGGCAGAAAATGAGTGTCTTGTTTCTTTATAAGCCTATTTCTTCTTCATCTGTTGCAAATCTGTTGAAACTGGTTGATACTCAATAGCGGTTCAGAACCAGGCTGCAGTGATTATGCTAAAAGCGAAATGATTTGGATTTACTTTAGCATATTTGGTCTTACTGCTCCTGGTTAAATCTACTTTATGCAAGTTTAAATTTCTTGGATCAAACTAACTAGAATTGATTTAAAGTATTTTGAACATGTTGGAATAGGGGCAATAAATATTACCTGCCAGTTTATTTCAAATTTCAGTTAGTATCTCTAAGATACAGAAATTGTCAAGGAAAGTGAGTGAAGGAAATCTTGAATATTATGTACAAAAATATCTAGGTATAGATTCTGTACCATGAATGAGAAACTTGTTGTCAGCCCTTCTTCATTTAAAAATCAGGAAAGAAAACCACAGGACTCCATTGGTAGAAATCAAGTGTACTTTTACTAATTATAAATGAATAGAAGCGAAGCTAAGCGAAGTCTGAATATTTAGGTGCGAAAGCGAAGAATATATTGTATAATTCATTCCCCGCCCATTGGCACAGGCCAATCATAATTCTCCCAAATGAGATAACTTCGAAAAGCATCACCAGGATGGAATGCTGTTTCCATTGGCCTTGGCGGGAAACACTCCTCCTCCACATGCGCAGTAAGGTGAACAGTCCAAAATCTAGAATCTTCCTCCAGCACAATAATGAGTCCCCTCCCAAATACCATGCCCCCCCCTCCCCGTTTCAATGGCAGCCGAAGCAGCAGCAAAGCGGAGGCTGACACTTGTAGTTCAATGAATGTATTATATTATATATTCCTTCCTTTTTGATTATCATTGATTATATGATTAAACTGCTTCTATTCTGTTTTCCTAGTGCCCTTTCCTATACCCCATCTAACTAATTGGTCAGAGCTGTCGGCAGTTTTTCACTGCTCTATGACAAGATTGACAGATGAAGCCTAGCTCTGTGAGATATACAACTCTATGAAATGTCTTATTTTTGTTATATGACATTTTCTCACCTGAAAACATTAATAGGGGAAATTTTTGATTGTTTATCGTCCTAATCAACTCAAAAGTTAAATATATAATTCATATGAATTATATATTTAAACATATTTAAACAATAATATTTGTTAGACATTGGATCTATTTATTCATTTATCACACTTATAACCTGATTGTCCTCATAAAACTAGCACACAATGATTACGTCAACTATTATCTTGTTTGCTCCATACTGTATAATAATCTCTTCCAAATTCACCAAATCCACCATAGAGAAGAATCTACTGTACTTGTAACTTAATCATTTTTGATTTGGCTTCTGGAGTAATAGAATTGTTTCTGCAAGCCACAAATATATATATTTATTTCCAGATATAGGTTGTTTAATGGGTGTATTCTGATTCAGATGGAGTCACAAGTTTAAGACTTCACATGATGAAAACACACTGTGAATTGCCTACTCACCATCAACATCAACAGAGTCCTTGAATTAACAGTTAAGATTGTTTTCTGCTTTGGCTTGACTATTGAGCTAAAATGAATGAGAAGAAGTCATTCATCATGATCCAGAAGGATGACCAAACCTTTGAATGTTTCCTCCATATAAAATGACATTTTCACATAGAAAACACTCCTATTAGAAAACACAAACTATTACCGATCCTCTTTCTGTCCCAATCTTTATAAAACATTTAGAAAACATTTCATGTGGCTGGGCACCCTATTCTTTGAAAACTGCATCTGAAATGATATTCCTTGTAAAATAATGGAAGACATTCTGTTTCTTTCTCAAAGCTGAGAATATAATGTAATGATAGTATCTGACAAAATGCTTTCAGAACAGAACAAAGTTGCCTGATTTCAGATTGGAGCCAAAATCTCAAAGATTAAAGATAAAATCAGATACAGAAGTGAGATAATATGGAAACTCATTTGAGTACTCTTTTGAGCTTTAGCAGTAGCACTTAGACTTATATACCACTTTAAAGTGCTTCAGAGTATTCTCTAAGCAGTTTACAGTTAGCATATGGTCCCCAACAATCTGGATCCTTATTTTACCGACCTCGGAAGGATATAGCCCAGTGATGGCAAACCTTTTTGAGACCGAGTACCTAACCCAAAACCCACATATTTATTTCAGATTCATATGTGATTAACGTCTTTTCTCTGAAAAAAAAACCCCACAATCACAGTGTTTGCAGAGTGTAAGACATACCTCCCCCGCCCTTAAGAGAGTGTGGAAATGTTAGTGCGTCTTATACACCAAATACAGCTTGAAGCCCCACCCCTCATCCCATTTTTGTGAAAAATGGGTGAAAAACAGGGCATTTTTAACCAAAATGGGCGTGTTTTTGCCTCCCCCCCCCAGAAGCACTCTGCAGGCTTTAGCAGGGCTGGGGGGAAGGAAAAAATGCCCCCATTTTGGTGAAAAATGGGCAGAAAACGGACTTTTTTTTCTTACTTACCTCTTTGAAATCTTGGTGCGTCTTATACACCGGTGTGTCTTATTCTCTGAAAAATATGGTTACTAACACTATTAGTTAACACTAAGGAAACTCCCTGAATCAACCAATCTACAGCAGTAATTCTCAGCTGGGGTTTCTTTTGAATTTGAGCGAGTGGGAGAAAGCGATTTCACAGAAGAGAGGATGGAGAGGGCTATGAATGGTTTGCCTGGGTAAATTCACATCAACTCCCAGACTCCCTTGGGATCAACCAGGACACCTGCAGCCCTCCCGTGCCTCTTCAGGCATTGGAGCCTGGGGGGGGGGGATGCTTTTCCCCCACCCCTGTGCTAGCCCATCTCATTTGGGCAACTTACAGTCAAGAGAGAGAAGCCGGAGCAGCAAGCGGGAGAAGGGGATCCAGAGAGTTCAGCTTCATGCATGAAGAAAAAGGAGCTCAATTAACTTTCAGTTTCTGTGCGCATGTGCATGAGCCAATCTGCTAGCCGCTATTTGGCAGCTGATTGTTGCGCACGCATTAACACCAGAAACCAGGAAGACAATTGGGCAAGGCTTGGCGTGCCAGGCGACATGGCTTCGCGTGACACCTGTGGCACGTGTGCCATAGGTTCACCATCACGGATATAGGCTGAATCAACCTGCTGGCAGTCAGCAGAGTTAGCCTGCAGTACCGCATTAGCAGTTAGCAATAGCAATAGCAGTTAGACTTATATACCGCTTCATAGGTCTTTCAGCCCTCTCTAAGCGGTTTACAGAGTCAGCATATTGCCCCCACAGTCTGGGTCCTCATTTCACCCACCTCGGAAGGATGGAAGGCTGAGTCAACCCTGAGCCGGTGAGATTTGAACCGCCGAACTGCAGAACTGCAGTCAGCTGAAGTAGCCTGCAGTGCTGCACCCTAACCACTGCGCCACCTTGGCTCTTTTAATTTCCTTATTAGACTTCTTTCTTTTGCCATTGTCCATAGTTCTATGATCTCACTCTAGATAACATCTAAATATTTACCAGTTTGCCACTATTACCCATATGAAGTACAAATGAAATATATTTCTAACAAAGTGAAATACTTTAGAAACTGATTTTTAAAGATGATGGAGGAGGAGGAAGAGGAAGAGGAGGAGGAGGAGGAGGAGGAGGAGGAGGAGGAGGAGGAGGAGGAGGAGGAGGAGGAGGAGGAAAATAATGGTTGACAGTGTAAATAATTGTTATGGAAATTACCTGTCTCAAATTACTCTTAAAAACCATCAGTCCATAGAATTGCCTTAAAGGTATCATTCAGCTCTATTCCCAGCTCTTAATATGTGGTTAATGATATCAACCTGTATTACAGATATAATGCATGCAAAGCTCCTGGAGAATTTAAAGAAAGCATTACATAAATCTAATTATTTGTTCTGCTGCCACTTATCATTTAGCAATGTATACTAAGATACATTATGTTATACTTCAAAATGTTTTCTTCCTTGACATGTTTTGCCCTATTTTAATAGGACCTGATTACTCCATTCACTTAATTCAGTTCTTTGTTCAAGGGAAACTCTGATAATATTTATTAACTTCCTTATTCGCATTCAAGCATAGTTTAAGATTCTGATTTTTTAATAAAAAAATATCCACAGATTTTAACGTTTCCTCAATGTGATGCTTTTCCTGTGAAAAAGTAAGCAAGTCTTATCTGGACCATGTAGATAAATAGAAATACTACATTTTTAGCAAAACTAGCATTTTCATATTATTTTATCTACAAAGTAGTTTGGCTTTCTCGGAGCGGGGAGGGGCAGAACCTACAAGATTAAAAAAGCAAACAAAGATTTTGAATCAAAATTCACTTAGGAATTTTGCTAAAAAGAAGGGGGAATTTAAAAAAATCTGTCACTAGCTTGAAAGAAAAATAACTTGATATCTCTAGTCTTAAATCAGAATCATACTTGTGATGATTCACCAATCTCGGTCATAGTAGATAGGAAGAAATGTACAATACGTATTCATTGCTGGTAAATCACATCTAACAGACTTCTAGAGTCTCATAAAGTGTGACCAATTTATTTAATTCATTAATTAATGTATAATTGTCCCCTGCTATTCTTTATCAGATCCATTATTTTCCTTCCATCTATATTTTCCTAAACCTTTCCTTCCTCTTTTTCTTTCATAGCATATTATATAGTTATTTGTGTTATGTATTTTTACAGTGTCCTCCTTCTTCCTTCATTTACCACTCCTCAAACTCAATAATCAATTTCAATTTCTCAGGTTGTGTAGACTTTAAGAACAAAACAGGTATATTATTGAGTGTAATTTTCCCTGCTGCCACTTACTGATGAAATTACTTTCAGGTGATGCTATGAGACCCCGAATCTATTTGATATTTCGCTAGCCAGACCACACAACTACCAGCAGTCGGTTAGGGCATCCTGCACCTACGAACCTAGGCAGAATATAAGACATGACGTCTATTGCCACGTTCATTTTCAGATCCCCCCGAGGAAGGTGGGAAAATGGCTACAGAAATGTTTGCTTGTTGTTTATTAATTTTTGTATTGCAGCCCACTCACAAAAAGTGTATTTTTATTTGTTTGTCTGTCTGTCTGTCTTTCTATTTATTTATTTATTTTATTTATTTATTTATTTATTATTTTATTTATTTATATTTTATTTATTCATTTTATTCATTTTATTTATTATTTTATTTATTATTTTATTTATTAATTTATTTATTTTGTTTATTTATTTTATTTATTTATTTTATTATTCATTTTATTCATTTTATTTTATTCATTTTATTTTATTCATTTTATTTATTTATTTATTCATTCATTCATTCATTCATTTCACACATAGCATACTATGTCAAGGAAAATGCTAGGCACAATCCAGTCCTGACAGCCTAAATTGATATTTCATTCTGTTTGGCACCTGCATGCCTATCCTTGGTGCACACCTGGAGGCAAACTGCTCTCCTTATATCAGCTGACTAATGGCCTTGGGCTTGTTATCTCTTATGGGCTCATCTGCTAGTCTTTACCCTGCCTTCAATTCCGTTGCCTGATATACAGCCAGGTCCAGCACCAGCTTCCGCTCTCAGCTCACGCAAAAAGAGCTAGGTTTTTCCCCACTAAAATGGTACCAATTATCTACTCTCAATATTGCATGACTTTGAACTGCTGGGTGGACAGGAGCCAGGGAGCAGGCAACAGGAGCTCACTCTCTCTCACAGAGCCAGGCTTCAAACCACTGGACCATAGACTATTTCTGACCAGCACTTTTAGCATCATTAAGTCACTGTGCCACCATGCGCCACTGGGTTCATTATCTCTCCCAGCATCACCCCAGAAGTCATTTCAGCATTATAAGTGAATGTTTCTCTCTTCTTGTCTTCTGGCCTTGGAAGCAGCATTATTTTTTCTGTAAGTCTATTTGTTATACAATGCAATGTCACCAGAGAAATAAAAAATGAGAAGAATGGATGCAGATCTGAGTGAAATAGTACAGCTTTGAAAAATGGTACATCCAAACAATTGATTGCTAAGAGGGGAGGAATCACCTGTAATTTGAAAACACCCTTAGAGCACTGTGTCCATGCTTCACCCCCTCATCTTGGGCTAATTCTCCTGCATATTTAGCAACTGTATTACTGCATTCCAATTTGTTCAAAAAAAAAAGAACGAAAGCAAAAATAAATAAATATGTTTTTGTTAGCAAATAAGAAAATGGAACTCTCTTTATCAAAATTTCATTACCAAATCAGAAACGGCCTTGAGGGCCTTTCAGAGCAATTCCATATTTCTTAGGGGATTTTCACTCCTTTATCTTGTGTCACTCATTTCAAATGAAGAATAATCACCAAGCAATTGAATATCTTTGCATTTAAATGGTGCTGCTAGAATGCTATCTGGAACATTTGTCTGAATAGAACTTACAACATCAGTTGTGCAGCAGCTTGGTAGCTGCAGGCCCTAATTAAAATGTTGGATTTTACCTTTTTTTTAGCACCAAAGCATCTTGAGATACTTTAAGGCAAGGGTGTGAGATGTCAATCACTCATAGATTAGACTAGAAGATAACCAAATCAAGAGTGCACAAATCTAACATATCCATCAGGTGGCTGTAAAGAAATACAGAAAACACTAATTCTTTACTCTGATCTGATAATTGTCTAGACAATTTTGCAGACAAGTTCTCATAATATACCAACCTTTCTTAATTCGATGCCTTCTTGTGGCATTTTACCAGAGGGTGAAAGCAGCTAGAGCCAGGATGGCAATGCCACAGGTGGCAGACGGAGCCATTTGTCAGCGAATGTGAGTCCTTTTTTTGAGGCCATTTTGCACCCTCCCCAGGCTCCAGAGGCTTTATAGGAGCCCGGGGAGGGTGAAAACAGCCCCCCCCCCCCCCGCGAGGCCCTCTGGAGGCTTCAGGAGCACAAAAAAACAGAATTAGGAATTTTACTAATTCTCTTAGTAAAATAGGAAATTTGCAATTCTTTTAACAATGGCCCAGGGTTGGTACAATTCATAATGCCTCAAAAATAGTTAAATTCCAACACTTTGGAACACAATTTAATGCAATGTCAACATTTCTTAATGCTAAAAAAAATGTCTCTTGGTTTAATTGTACACTTATTTCTCAGTTGCAGCCAAAGTGAAAAAGCCAAGGTGGCACAGTGGTTAGGGTGCAGTACTGCAGGCCACTTTAGCTGACTGTGATCTGCAGTTCGGCGGTTCAAATCTCACCGGCTCAAGGTTGACTCAGCCTTCCATCCTTCCGAGGTGGGTGAAATGAGGACCCGGACTGTGGGGGCAAGTTGCTGACTCAATTTGCTAAAAAAAATTGTAAACTGCTTAGAGAGGGCTGAAAGCCCTATGAAGCGGTATATAAGTCTAATAAATAAATAAAGTTCCTTGAGTTGTTAAAATATATTTAATTATTTCCCCACTGGAGGTAAGTTCCATTTGAAATTAAGGAGAGGAAAAAAAAACCTTTTAAAATAGTTGTTACAAAGTAACTGATTCCAATATAATTTTTTGTTTCCTATTTTTAGGATAGTTTTTTTTCCTCCATGAATTGAAATATTCATGAGCCTCAACGTTAAAATCCAATCAATGACTATCAAGACCCTTGTCTGGTTGCTTATAAATCTGGGAACAAAATAGTCTATCCACTATATAGAAAGAGACTAGCAATTGTAAGGACCTTAATGGAAATACACACAGATGCAGTTGTTAAAATATGATATTTTTGAACATCTGATAAATTTTGTCAATAATTTATCTATGGAAACATTTTTTTAAAAAAATTGGGATTAACGTTGCATAGTCTCTTAATACATGGAGTGATATTCATTCTAATAATATTAATTTACCACATTAATATTTGGTGTTTTCATCCATATATTAATTTCTAAGACAACATTTTCTAAAACTGTTAAGATATTTAGAAATATTTTAGGAACATAAATTAGCAGGTGCTTAATATAATCTGTGGCAGTTACAAAAACTGAATCTTTACATTATGCTACTGTAACTTCAGGCATTAAAGATTTATCCAATTAATTTATATTCAGAATAGTGACCAAATGGTGCCATCACCTGTATAAAATTTAGCAGTGAATTAGTGTAGTAATCAAAAATTTCTAAAATATAATTAGCATATAAAAACAATTCATAACTACAATTCACCCACGTGATGCCAGAAATATCACTAGACTGCTTAGTAGTAATTGCTAAGGTTTCCACACTTAAATCTAAATTTCTAAGATGACTGCCAGAAATATTTGGAAGGTATTACCTCTGTAAACGAAGGTATTACAAAGTGCTAATGGAAAATATGCCTATACTAATTCAGTTATCATATTCACTGTTTTCTTATTTTGACGTTATTTTGCAATGAAGATGTAACTATACATTTAAAATTGGATGCCAATAGTGTGTTCACCTTAGTACCACGTAGCAATTGTGACTTCTTCATTCCATATAGGGAGTAATCAAAACTTACAGTTTGATTGGGGTGCCTAATTCACGCACCATAAGATCTCTCTAGAATGATACGGATAGCTCCAATTCATCTGCTAGATGTATTTGGTTAGCCTCTGTAGTAAAATCCCTTTATTTCCAAGTATAGCGAGACTATTTATGTAGCATAAGTTCAGTTGAAGTAATATTTCTTAGATAAGTACACTTCAATGTGCTATAGCATCCTATTTCTTTGAAATAAGAAAACATTTCTGTTATCGATTTCTCACCTTGAATAAAAACTCCCATTGTGAAGTTAAAATATTTTTGTTTCCATAGTATAATAATCGAGGGTCTCTGGTATGCTTCAAAGAACTGGTTTTTGAAACTTTGTAGTAAGGTTAGCAATGTTGAAGTAGAGATTAAGTAGCTTCAAAGCATCAGTAAAAGTTTGTAACTGAGGAAACAATCTTACTTTTCTTTGATATTCTAGAAACTCCAAAAGTAGAACATGAGAACACAAACTCTTCCTACTTCTTGTTTCAATAGTGAGTAGCATTCAGAGATATTTCAGTTTTTATGTCATGACTAATTCATATAGGTGAAGGTAAGCTTTATTAAAAAAAAAAACTTGTCCCAAGTTAGTTAGAACTTTATCAAACTTGGCTGAGAAACAATATCAAAAGGTATGGGATTGGCACAATAGTATATGGCCCTAAGGACTTTATGTTATCTTAATTCAGAAGTGGCTTTTAATTTTTTTAAAAAATGATGCTGTATGCTTTGGTCGTAGGGTTTTGTTTTTCCTTTAAAAACAAAAAAAATCATGGATTGAGTAAAGATCAATCATGGGTACAATCTTTGGACTGAGTAAAATATAATTGTACATACTTTACTTACAAATATAATTGTATATATATCTGGGTGTTTATGCAAATATGTATGTATATGTCTTTTCTTTCACTATATAGTAACTATTCTAGCCAATTTATGAATTAATATTAATATCGATATTAATATTAATTAATATCGACCAATTAGATCGCACAGACTGGGCCTCCTCCGAATTCCATCTGCCAGTCAATGCCGACTGGCGACCACACGGAGGAGAGCCTTTTCTGTTGCAGCTCCGACCCTGTGGAACGATCTCCCCGTTGAGATCCGTACCCTCACCACCATCCAGACCTTCCGCGCAGCCCTCAAGATCTGGCTCTCCCAGCAGGCCTGGGGATAGGTTCCCAATTCACCCGCCCGAGTGTTTGATTGCTGAACGAAAGTTGTGTTTTATTATTTTTCTTTGTTCACATTTGGTTTTGTTTTTTGATTCTGCACCCCCTTCCCTTGTGATTGTAAGCCGCCCTGAGTCAACTCAGGGAAAAGGGCGGCCTATAAATTTTAATAAATGACTAAAAAATGACTAAAAAATATATTTTCTGGAGATTGCTCTCAGAAATAAGAGGTTGGAAAAGGGATATGTTCAACATTTTGCCATGCCTATTCTGAATTTAATAATCATAGTGAACAAAATATGCTATAATAGACTTGGATTTGGATTTCCTCATAAAAGAGGCTGAAAATCTGGGTTCGTCTGTGTGTGTGTGTGTGTGTGTGTGTATCCCCTTCTGATGCCATGCTTTAATTCAAGGTGATTCAGAAATATATTTATAAATAATGAAGATGTATTAATAATCTTCTGGCTCTAAATGTGGAGACACTCCTAGCGTCCAATTGAGGGGGGGGAGAGGAAGAGAGAGAGAGAGAGGGAGAGAGAGAGAGAGATTTCTTGAAGTTTTACAGTTGAGATGTGCATTTCCAATTTTTTTTTGGTATGTAATTTTTGTTGGTATCTAGTGGGTATGGTAGATATCATTTATTTATTTATAACTTGTGGGAAGATATTCAGATGATTGTGTTTGAGTGGAGTCAAGAATTTTATCTTTGGTTTAAGATTGAACATATGACATATGACAGCTGTCATTTGATGCTGTATAAAGGAAATGTTAGGAATGTATATAAACCAGATTTACTAAGTCTGATTGAATTCATTTTAGAATCAATCTTTAATAACATAGCAAAATATTCTATTGTTTCATTTTGGGTTATAGGATTGATTTTTTTCCATCCTGTGAATGATTTATCTCTTATATCACCATATAGATTGGTCCTCTAATTTATAGAAAATTACTAATCATTTACATAATATTCTAATTCTGCAAATGTGATATATGGCAATCTATTAACATGTTGTGAAGCTAGTAATCTAACAATTGTTTCCCATCTGCCACTGAATTAGAAAAACTTTTATATAATTGCTGGTATGGTTCTCCTATCTAGTGAGTTTCAAAATATTCTTTAAGATCATGTCTATCTAAAGTATAGAATAAATCATATACTAGCCATATAAAGACAAAGCACCTGCCAATCATTTGGTATCTGAATTAGTGTCTCCCCTTTCATTTATCCGTAGTCTGGAATTCTACTTCTTTCAGTTACAATCCTTTATCCCAAATATTCAAACTTTGCAATATAAAATTTTTAATTCTCTAATTAATCAATTCAAAGATATCGTTGGTCCAGACATTTGTTGAACTGTTTGACTCTCTGTAGATTCAAATTTTACTATTCTTGTTTTGTAGCGATGGTTACCGTTGAGACCAGCAACTCAATCATTATGTCAAGCAGACGCTAAGAGAAACATGACAATTTTATGATCTTTCCTTTGTTCTCTGACCTGTGAAGGTCATAAATGTGAGAACTGATTGCAGTTATTTTTTTCATCATAATTGTAACTGCAAACAATAAATGAGGCAGTCATTAAGAGAAGACTATCTGTATTTGGGTTAATTGTTCTCCATTTTGTAACAGGAGTTAGGGAAAACATAATTCTGTATTATTATTTTTTAATGCTTATAGCAATAGCAGCAATAGCAGTAGACTTATATACCGCTTCATAGGGCTTTCAGCCCTCTCTAAGCGGTTTACAGAGAGTCAGCATATTGCCCCCAACAATCTGGGTCCTCATTTTACCCACCTCGGAAGGATTGAAGGCTGAGTCAACCCTGAGCCAGTGAGATTTGAACCGCTGAACTGCTGATCTAGCAGTAGCCTGCAGTGCTGCATTTAACCACTGCGCCACCTTGGCTCTTATCATAGGAGAAACAAAAATGCAAATGCCTTTGATCATCTGTAAGTCTTTCTTTTTCCTCTCACAACTTAACAAAATTTATATGATAGTTGAAGCAATCTTTGGAAAAGAATCACACCAGGTTGTGTACAAAGCAGTGCTGATGTTTTCAAAAGATACCTCTATAAAATATAGATTATTAAAATATACACTCAGTTGTTAGAAGAAAGAAAAACCTTCATGAGTACACCATTATGAGGGGATGAAGTATGACCAATGAAATATGACTACAGTGACCATACATCCTTTATTACAATAGAAAAACATACCTTTATTTCATAAAGCAATCCTTTAGCTTTATTTGTCCAAAACTTATTTTTGTCTTTTATTCCTGAAATCACTTCTGGCGCACTTTGACTAATTCATTGTAACATGATTTGATTGAGGCATCTTCCTCTTGTCTTTAGTCTCTCTATGGACAACCTACGATGCCTATTTTGCTTTCAATGTTCTGAGTCCGCCTATCCCTAGCCTTTCCTATCTTGTTGGCTGGCACCATCGGTGCCAGTAGAGAATAAGCTCTTAAATCATTTGACTATAACAGAGGATGCTGATGTATGCACAATCCAGAGCTGGGTTCCTACCAGTTCGCACCTATTCGGTAGAACCGGTTCGTCAAATCTACCGAACCAGTTAGAAGAGGTTCCACCAGTGGACCCGGAAAGCAGGCCACACCTACAGAAGAGGCTCCAAAAATTTCTGAAACCCACCACTGGTCCTTGGATATGATTATTCTACACTATCATGCTCCTATTTACAAAACTCAGTGCCTCTGTGAAAGGTAAGGATGACTACTGCGTTTGTGGTGCAATCAGAACATTGCGTGTGTTGAAGTTGTTTTAACGCAAACCAAAGATGCCTCTTAAAAAACAAGTTGACATCCTATTCTTATGCATGCCAGTGCTGTGTGTGAGGTAATTTAAGGTGGTTTTGACAAGTGTCGTCGGCATCTTCATATCCGGTCACATGGTGGCAAGCCACTCCCATCCGGTCACATGGGGTGGCAAGCCACTCCCACAAAGGAGGCCACACCCAAAGAGTAGGTTTGAACAATTTTTGAAACCTACCAATCACTAGTTTTCAGGCTTATTTGGGTAATGACAGTGGGAGGGAGGGAGGGAGGGAGGGAGGGAGGGAGGGAGGGAGGGAGGGAGGGAGGGAGGGAGAGAGAGAGAGAAGGGACAAGTGATGTGATATAATTCCTAATTCTATCATTTTACAAAGGTTTGCATTACTATTTATTGTTTTCCTTGTCTAATTTATATGCTTCCTGGCTCTTAAATGACTCTGGGTTGCTTACAATAAACGCGCACACACACACAGACACACAGACACAGACACACACACAGACACACACACACAAACACACACCATTCACACAGAAAAGAGATCCTTGTCGAAAGAAAATAAGAAAATAAGTATGGCTGCAGAAACAGCATTCATAATTATATTACCTAAGACTTATTTCAGATGACAGATTGCAAGAGTCATTCTTATTTCATGTGTTGAAGCCTGGATCCAACATTTGCTTATTCTCCCTGCCTACCATCTCTAAAACATTCCTTTCCCATGAAATAGGTGTACAATAAACAAGGCAAGTTAACAGGTCTCTCTTTTTTTTGTTTTCTTTTTCAAGTGACATATCCAAAGCAACCATAAGCATTTCCCCAGTTAACTAATTAGCAACATTCAAATGACCTTTAAATTTTGCTGCAATTATACAGCATTTCTGAGTCTCCTCTTAACCTTATAAGTAACTGTCATAAAAAAGAGGGATTTCTGACATTCTCTTTCCATCTTCCCTATATATTCCTTATATATTATATTTGAGTATTAGGGACAGGTCCATGTTTTTAAAGTACATAAGTGCCTGGTAGAAACATAGCCATATAAACAATTTTGCAGAACCATAGATGTACCATAGGTGTATCTTGCTACTGAAGGAGCGACGAAATTACACTGGTACATAAGCATAATATCTCAACTAGGCTCATAATCTCAATACAATGTCAATTAACTAGAAAGTTAAAAGCAGTCTAATTGTTCCTGTCTTTTAATGACAAGCAAATCTACCAACAACTGAACATTATAAGTGTATCCAACTCAGGTGAAAGGCACTGGAATGATACCTAGCTAAAAAAAAAAAAACTTTAAATCAATAAGGTAGTTTAACAAACAAAAACAAAAGCATTAAATTAAATTGATTTAAATAACTAATAGAAGCATGATTAAATTTGTAAGATACAAAAGATACACATTCAGTCGTTCTCATGTACTTAGCTGTTTGAATTTTGGAATGTTCTCAAGAGGCTTAAAAAAAAAAATTATGTTCTCCCTTTGCCTGAATCTCTTTCTTTCTAATGTAGATTGGAGGTTAGCCAAAAGTAGACATGGGTAGATAGACCATCACCCAAGGAACAGAAGGAAGTTATATGATATGTAGTGTCAAATCAGAATGTAAAGTAATTCCTGAGAATGAAAATTTGGGTGAGTCTTATACACCAAATTGAGTCCTACCAACCCACCCACCAGCCCTTTGGCCTCTGCCTCCCAGTAATTTGCCTCCTTGCAGCAAACAGCCTGTTTGGATTGGCCTCCTGAACATCAGCTGCTGAGGCTGTAGGGATTGCCATAGCCTATTGCCATCTCTGCATGCCCCATTTTCAGCCCATCCTGATCCCCGCTGCCCGGAACGAGCAGAAAACTGGGTGCACGAAGGCCGAAAAGGGGCATGCAGAGCCTGAAAATGGGGCATTGGAGATGGCAATAGGCTATGGCAGTCTGAAACAGCTGATTGTTGGGAGGATAATGCTGCCTGCGCTAATCAGGTTGTGCTGAAATTGAAACTGAAGCACGCTGTTTGCTGCAAGAAGGAAAATTGCTGGGAGGCAGTGGCAGATTGTTTTTCTTGTGCTGATCAGGCTAAACTTAAACTGAAACAGGCTGTTTGCTGCAAGGAGGCAAATTGCTAAGAGGCAGGGGCAGATTTTTTTTCTTGCTTTCCTCCCCAAAAGCTAGGTGAGTCTTATACTTCAGAGCATCTTACACTCCGAAAAATACGGTATATATAAATCTGAACAATCTCTCTTAAAGAATTAAATTTCATAACACATCTTAAATATTGTATTTATTTTCATTAAAAAAAATCCCATCTAGTATGATTGCAACATTATAACAGGAGTGATAGGAAACTCATAAATGTCAAATCTTCTAATATTTTCTTTGAGTGTCTTGGGAGCAATGTGCATATGAACTAATACCTTTGATAATGCATATCAAGAAAGCATGATAACTCTTGTCACAGATGTCAATCTTCTGCTAGTACAAGTTATTTTTAGACCTGTCTGCTGTGTAGAGTGTCAATTAAATGTGTCTATCATTGCAACAAAGATGGAAATACAGAGTAATATATCAATGCGATAGTAGCCCTAATCGATGGAAGATCAGACAACAGATCAATACTCTCTCTCTCTCTCTCTCTCTCTCTCTCTCTCCCCCAGAGACCAGCAATGCAGTGAAAATGACAATATTTATTCATGATGCTGATGTTCATCGTCATGTAAGTTACTAGAAGACTAAATAAATTATCCTTCTAATGAAAGAGAAAAAGTGGAAAGGACTGTTTTTTTTTTAAATGATCCTCATTGGTTCCCACTTTTCTAACATTTAAATCCATAGGGAATATGTCCTGAACGATAAATAAATAATGTATAGATTATGATTCTTTATTAGACACTTTCCTATATTCATTTTACAGATGGTTTTAATTATGGGCTACAGAAATAAGGACTGTGAAGATGTTCTATTAGACAGAACATAGATGGATTCAGAAGAGGGTAGAGATTAATATTTGGGTTTACAATATTAGATTAAGTAAGCAGACAGAGGCAAAGACATAGAATGACCAGTTTAATTTTTTTCCTATTAACCTAATTTCTAATATATTTTTACTGTATTTAATTAATTAGTGTATGGTCTTATACTGACCTTTTCTACTTTTTTTGCTTTTTTTTTCTAATCCTGCCAACAAATTCTAATATAATCTGGAGCCAGCCTTCCTTCCTTCCTTCCTTCCTTCCTTCCTTCCTTCCTTCCTTCCTTCCTTCCTTCCTTCCTTCTTTCTTTCTTCAGTCAGCGTAACCAATCTTTATTGTAAACACTTTGAGTTGAAATCCCAGCCTAAGGCATATACCAGCCACTCAGCTACCAATAGCTGAAAGGTATAACACTGACGATAACATTGGATATTTTCAGATTAATCTCATGTTTTAGAAGATTTCATAATTCATGTTGAAAGATCTTACTGATCTGTATCTCTTACATCTTCAACGCCTCCAGGGAAACTGTTGTTTTCAGTAGTTTTTCTATGCTTGCCCTCTCCTCTCATTTCTGGTTCTTTCAGCCAATTATCTATGTTGTGTTTCAGTCTCCAGCTGTTGATTTTAGTTATAAAAGGAAATTAGCTTTTTTTTTTGTTAGCCATTGGACCAGTTTGCTTTTTAAAAGTATTAAAATTATTACAGTTTTACTAAGGTGTATAACTCTAACTCAATATTGGAAAAGGCACTCTATACCTTAGCCATGGCATCAGAGAATGGGATACGAGAATGGGAGAATATGCTTCTGTACCAAACAAGATTAACTATATTCAAGAAGGAAGGGCTCCCTTATACACAATCTATCACAGGAAAAGACAGATTTTGATATCTGGAATATTGCTTTTAGGAGTCAGATAGATACTAAGAACAGTTACTAATGTTTGTTGCAAACTTCAAATATTTAATATGCTGACTGAGGGAAGAATGGAGAATGTCTGTCAGCCTGATTCAGCTAGAAAACATGAATCAATCTATCTAAAATTCACATCAGCCGAACTCCTATTCGTTTATCCAACATTTTTTTTTCTTTCTTAGCTTTTTAAAAAGGTGAATAAAAGTTCAAAATTTAATATTTAAATATGCATTTTCCTACACATTTTTTTTCTTAAAATAAATACTATTTTCCCAATGTAATTTAAACATCATCCGAAGATGAACTCTTCCGATCTGCCTAGTGCACCAAATGTAAATCAGTCCTCTTCACTTGCAAATGCAAAGTAAACAAAATTCCAAGCATAAGAAAAATTAATACGTGATTAGTTGCTCTAGAATGCTAATGGAGTTGTAAATACGAGCATGAAAAGCATGGCACATCAAAAGAAATGCATTTCAAGTTGACTTGTTTTCCTGAAAGTCTTCAATTTTTACCTTCTATTCCCTGATATTACAGATAATGCATTCACCAAAGCTTCCTTCAGTCTTCATCTTTTTAAGAATGAGTCTCCTTATGACAGCAGCGTCCTGATAGCAGATTTGTGCACTATAATAGTAACATCTTGACCTTTTCACAGAAGAACTGATTTGGTTTTTTTCTGAAAAGTAGCTCAGTATCATTCTGAAGTAATAGTTGGAAAAGGTCAGAAAAGAAAGCAAATTAATTGCCTTCTAACCGGTAAAGATTTGGAATGTAAAAGAATCTCACAATGGCTGTTATTGAGAGAGCATTTGAATGGAATAAAATAGAAACATTATTGATTTACCGATAAGACCATATCAAAAGTATAAAACCAATACAAGAATGCCAGTAAATGCAAAGAAAATAGTAAGACTTATTCATAATAAGCAGTCACCCCTACAGTTAACCCCAATCTTATCCAGATAGTCTGCCTTCTTTGAAACTCCCTTTGATATAAATGTTCAGTCTTCCTAGTGATATGCAGACTTATTCTTTGCAAAGCATCTTCAAGTATTATTATTTTTTTAGTTCTTAAGAAAGAATCTAGCTAAAGAGTCCTGTCTGCGGAAAATCAATTTGTAATCAAAGGGAGCATGTGCATTGTCTTCAACAATTGGTACAACACAGATACACAGTCTTTCTTCAAATGGTCCATGATATTTCCCATATACTGTATTACCATGGGATCTGGTAGTTCAAAACTAATTCTAGAGAGAGAACATTTGGGGTATTATTATTATTATTTGCTTCTAGGAAACCTATGGTATTGGTCAATCTTCCCTTTTGCCCCAGGATTTATATATATATAAATATACATACATACACACACACACACACACACACACACACACACACACACACACAGACAGAGATAGATAGATAGATAGATAGATAGATAGATAGATAGATAGATAGATAGATAGATAGATAGAAAGAGATTGATTGATTTACTTTACTTTGAGTCATTCCCAAAAACTTTTTTGCTGGACAAGAAAAGAGTTTTTTTTCCTTAAAAAATACTTATATTCTCACTATTTCCCCCATTTATCTTAGTTATGAGACGGCTGATAAGGAAGTATGAGCATCCTGTAATTATTTAATGGTTTCTTCCATGATCTATAACCTACTCAGTTTGCCATATTTCAATCTCGGTCCCAGAAGATCTCACAAGGAATTCCTGCCAAGATGCCTTTCTTTCCGATAAGAAAGCAAAAATCCTCTAGCGAGATGAATGGAAATATAACAGAGAAGCAGCATCCTGGATATACTCCATCATCCACTGCAGGAAAATAAAATCACAAATGGAACCCTTGTTTCCATTTCTAAAGGGATGATTATCTGACACCACTCTTTTACGGGGAATGGAGATGTCTAGTTGGCAGTTATGGGCCACAAGGACCACAAGGCATAAAACTTGTATCTGCTGAGGTTAGGCATTAATGAAACAGAAGGATCCACATGTTTTTTTTTTAGAAATCATTTGACAGAACATTTGGTGGGGAATCTGGTGCCCATGTGGGTGGACAAATCAAATTGAAAGATTTGCACCCACCTATTTATCCTCTTGAACTATAGTGAGCTTATTGAATCATCTCCGGAGCCACATAAGCAGATATTTACTATCATTCTGCTTCAAATATTGTGTTTAAATAGCATTTTGAATTAAACTGACTGTATAGAGAGCCAACTGACAAGTTGCAGACAAGATGTTTTACTCCTGTTTATTCCCATAAACCAGACTGTTTCTGAATGTTGTCTTAGCTCTTCTGAAAAAGCACTAATAATAAATAATAAAAGTAACCCATCTGTCAGATCATAGGAAGGAGGAAGGACATGGGATATAGCAAGAATGATTGAGCAATCAACTCTGCATCTCTTTTGCCTCAACTAGAGGCAAATTGAAGGAAAATGCAACTTCCCAATCTCACTTACAGTGTTTGGATTTCTTGGCCTCCATTCAATTTCCAGGCAGCTTAAAGGTCTACTCATAACTCTCAACCTCGTTGACTGAAATCTCCCCTCGATGGTTGAAATAGGAAACAAAATATAAGTTACTTATAAGTTACTGAAACTATAGTTGATTGATCTACTGAAACCATTTAAGCCGGCAGTTACCACTGGGATCAAATCTCTTTGTAATTTGTAAGCCACAAACAATGGGCTACATCAGGTTTAGTTCCTACTTAAGGAGAGCCTTAATTAGAATATTTACAGAATTTTTAAGAAATAACAAAATCCATTCCTTTCTCTCCTTGAAACTAATAGTTGCTCATGAAACTCTTGTTTGTAGACTTTTGTCATCTACTTTTCTTAATTAGCTTTTTGATGGACATTCTTGGAACACGGAATTCTTTTTTTTTAATAGAACCCAATTTCAAGAAAAGAACATTGATTATTTTTGAAGTGGAATGTAGTGTATAACAAAAGAGCAGATGACTAATACTACTACTACACAGACTGATGATATTTTTTTTAATCAAGAGAAGGAGTTAACATCAGTCAATGTGCCCAAACTACAAACTCCTTTTAAATAAGCATATGTTTATTTCTCCTCCTGATTTCCCCATTGTTATGTTCAAGTATAAAAATCTCACTTCAGCAGGATCCCTGTAGCAGCGAACCCTTGCAGTAAGTTGATTCGGAAATGTAAACTATAAAACTGCAGCATCTAGTGGTGGAAAACAAACGTTGCTTGCAAAATTGGATAGAAAAATATAATCTGTGTGCATGAGGGGAGCTCAGTGGAAGGGCTCCTTTTAATTTCAGCTAGCTCTTATGCTTCATTTGTTCTTCTTATGAATTTAATCAATTTTCCTAGTGTGTGTTGGGGGGGTATGATAAAAAAAATCCCTCACGCTCTGCATTGTTCTAGAGTTCTGTGACAACATTCTGTTTCATTTTATTTCCTTGTAGCCAGATTAAATGATTCCAAAGGTTGAAGAGGAAAATAAACTCTGTAAAAGATAGATTGATTCCACCCCCCCCCCCAAAAAAAAAGAAACCCCAAAATACAACATCAGCAGTGATCCTCTTATTTCTGATTGAAAACACCTTGGATATGAATCTGTTCAGCTTGCCAGAATTCTTCATATCCCCAACATAGTCTTTATTAGTAATACATTGGCCATAATCTGTTATTTTCCAATTCGGACCTGAAAAACTGCCCAACTCTCTCCCATCAGTAGTAATGGTGAATAAATCATTGTGTTCATGTTTTCACGGAAATATTCTTGCCTCGATCATTGTTTGCAATTATTGTTCAAAAGCTTTTTCTGGATGCAATATTTTTTTTTTTACTCAAAAAGTGGGAACCAAAATAAATTTAATAAGAAATACACACAGATAATGTGTGCATTTCTCACATTATCTCAAAGACATGATTTTAATTAAAGTTACTGGTGAAGAGATGGCCAATAGAAAAATAAAATAAAAAGCAAAATGTGCACATTAATTTGCAAATTAAATTAGAAATAAAGCACAAAAGATAGTTTCTTGCACTACATTTTTAACTACTGTATATGCCACATAGGGGAAATGGATAGATTTGCCCATCTTTGCCTCTTATCTCTTTTTATTTAGGTTATGATCATTACAACAACAATAATAGCCCTATTTCATTCCAGACAAGTAGCTGTCTAGTATCTTCTTAGTCTCACAGCTACTGAAGGCAAGACATTCCACTGGTTAATTGTTCTAATTGACTTCCTTACTCCTTCAAACCAACAACTTGATCATGCTAATTCATCTCAGGCAGACCGAAGTTGCACTTGGAAGAAATCTTATGGCAACAGTCACCTACAACTTTTCATTATTGGATCAGAAAAGACTAAAGCTGAGAGAAATTTGGTTCAGAAAAAAAAAACATAGAAATAAATATAGAGGTTATTTCCATTATTTTAATATGGCAGTTGAATGACATGGTAGCATCATTCAGAGAGGTTTGTGGAAAGGTTTTGGAGAGGATCATTTTTTCTTCTTCTTTAAAATATATGAAACACTGAAATAAGTTGCCAGAAACTGTAGCTATGAAAACAAGAAAGAAAAACCACATTTGCCTCACAGATACTTGTCCTAAAAAATATCCATATCCATATCCATATCCATCTATCTATCTATCTATCTATCTATCTATCTATCTATCTATCTATCTATCTATCTATCTATCTATCTATCTATCTATCTATCTATCCATCCATTATCTCTCTCTCTCCATTATCTATCTCTCTCTCTCTCTCTCTCTCTCTCTCTCTCTCTCTCTCTCTCTCTCTATCTATCTATCTATCTATCTATCTAAAATATTTGCATTCACACATCTTTTAACTAACTCTATTGCAATATTCATCTATTACATCTCTAATGTTGTCTTTCTTTTAGAAAACCCAAGCATTGGGAGATGTTAATATTCTAAGTTTATCGGGTAAAGCAAGAAAATGACCAAGTCTTCACATATTTTGTGATCTAGCCATCAAACAAATCCAGATAAATGAATTGCCCCCAGGAGATATTCTGGCTATATTCTGAGGTTGTAAATTGTAATGTCAGAATTATGCTTTACACTTGTTCCTGCTCCTGTGTTATTAGAGGAAGATAAAATCAGTTATACAGGCCATACTTGGAAAAGGTCAACTCATTAGGATGTGTTTCCTTATTTCTGCCTGATTGATGCCTGAAGCCGCCTGTTTGCTTATAGGCTCAAGGATATGAATAATGCCAAGAGAGTGTGAACTTGGGTTTTTAATGAGGTATTTAAGTATTTTGCAAGTCACCTGTTTAAACCAAAGGGACAAAAGAAGCTCGAGATCTTCCTTCCTTCTTAATATATTGCTTGAGTTCAATCCCTGAGCTTAAATCACAAAAGCTCTGTCATCCATGATGACTTAGTAAAGGTCCCCTGGGTATCACTGTGTTGATGAGGACCAACTATAATATGTTAAACTAGTGCAAATGATTTGGAGAATTTTCTCAACTTTCAGGTCACCTCAAGAGCATGAATAAAAGATATTTAATGGAAGCTGCAGTAAAACATTCGAACAGTTATCTATGTAGACTGACATAACTTGACTAGTTTCAGAGAAAATTCATGTTTTTATATCTTGGGGGAAAATAGCAGATCTTGTAATAATGTCCCTTTCTTTGCAGTTGCTAATATTTTAGTTTTAGAGATGCAAATAAGCAGAAATTGTTTTTCCATGAAATTCCCTTTAAAAAATTTTCTTGAGACTTTAAACAAGCCTTCCCCAAATCTCAGATTTGCAGAAATATAAATGTGCACAATTCTCAGCCGATATGGCCAAGCAACAGGTATTATGGGATTTGCAAATCGTATCTGAAGAACTCTTGATTTGGAATTAAGTAAAATATTGGAGTGAACCTTTGCTCTGAAACAGAGTGATTTGTGAATCATAAACAGGAAGAAAAGAGAAGGAATGAAAGAAGAAAAAACAAAGAAAAGAATAAGAAAGAAGTTACAGGAGACAAATGACTATAATGCCATAAGAAAGTTGTTTTGCTTGATGCTCTTTTTTATATTGCTTTTATATTGTTTGAAGCTATAGTATGTGTCATCCAGAGGCATAATGGACAGTTTATAAACCTATAGCACAAAGCAGTGTACAATTAGGTAGGATGAGAAGAGATAGGAACTGGGCAAATCTTGTGGTTAAGAGACAGAAGGCAGACCCGAAAAAGAAGATTCCCCCATGTTAGATCGGTGAATGGATGAGGCAGACTCAGGCTTTAGCAACAAAACAGCTCTTTATTAAGTGACAACTATAGAGCATAGTGTGTCTGCAGCAGCTGTTGTAGGACTGACCAAGTGACCGAATGGAGTGGCGTTGGTTTGGGTAAACCTTTTACCATCTCGAACACTTCTGGTCCTCAGTAGCTCAGGAACATTGATTTTTTTACTGGCCTTCGGACAGGCCCAGGAGGTCGTTGGCTTCAAGGAAGCATCCGTACCTCATCATGTAGGAGTCTCAGTGCTCAGTGGCTGGGTCATACGGAGCTGGTGGTGCATGCGTAGCAGGGGTGGGTTTCTCGCCCCGTTCCAACCGGTTCAGTTGGAATGGGGCCGGTGGCGTCCTCATGCATGCGCGCGGCGCACGTATGCATACTAGCATCTATGCGATGCTCCAGCTGCTCCTGGAGGATCGCGCAGGCGCTGAATGCGTCCTGCGCATGCGTGGAAGCGCAGAACTCGTCAAAACCAGGTAAGCAGCGCGGGCGGGCGGGTGGACCCTTCGCCGTTCCCGGAAGTTACTTACTTCCGGGTTCGCCGACCAACCAGTTCGCAGGGACCGCCGCGAACCGGTTGAAACCCACCCCTGATGCGTAGTCATCTTGTTTCGGCAAGCGAATTTGAATTAGCCGCTTTAAGATGGCTGCTATCTACCACTTCAGGCTATATTGACTTGCTGGACTGCTTCCACGCTTTTTGATGCCTAGTTGCCTTCCAATCCCACCTTCATCGCCAGTGTTAGATTGGGTAAATGGATGAGGCAGACTCAGGCTTCAGCAACAACAGCTCTTTATTAAGTGACAATCCAGCAAAGATTCTGTCTGGTAGCAGCCCTTTTATTGGGAGCTTCCAGACCCTTCGACCAATCATATTTGAATACTGTTCCCGCCGGAACAGAGGACCTTGGTGGAAACTACTATACTTATTGTCCATATGTAACACACACACACACACAAATTGTGGAAGAATTACTTGCAAATGCATCTACCAAATATACCTTGGGGTATAAGCTTCTAATTGATTTCAGAATATAAAAAGTGCATCTCTGAGTTTAATTACATTTTCTGCTTGGGAAATGAATGCTGACATAATGATATATATTTTTTGTCATTGTTGCTTTATTGAACACCCGAAATATAATTTTTTTTAAAGCTCATTAACCTAGAATGTAAGGTTTGAATATTAGATCAGACATAGACAAATATATTCAATCAAGATAATGGAGCTTATGGGCCAATGCAAGTGGTTCTGCTGTTTACGAATACGATCTAATGCACATTTTGAAACAACACATAAGTAAAATAAATTCCAGGCAGTCATAAACAGAAGGAAATGTCAAGGTGAATTTTAACTAAAAATCATTTTTCTTCTTTTAAATAGATATAATATGCCACGTGAAACAATTCTGTGGCCACTTTAGATGTTTTGTGATGGAGTCTCCAGAGTTTTTGGACTGAATTTCCTTATTATTATATCTCATAAGGGCAACTTAAATATGCCTATAACGGAAATACACATGGGAATGGAGCATGCATTCATCTGTGATAATTAGGCATGATAATAATTGAAATAAATTGTTTAACAGTAGCTAAGTGCATCTGAGACAGTTAGTCATACTGCCCATCAGATGCTGAGACCATTATCACACATGACTGGCAAAATCGAAAGTAAATCTGGGAATTCCAAAAGAAACACCTAAGGAATACACCCAAATGAGGAAATGTGTCAGCATTCCAAGTAATGCACCCGTAGAAAACAGAACTCTGGGGCCGAAGAGATTATTTCTCAAAGAACAGTTTATTGGATTCTTCATATTGGCACAACTGGTTCAAGAATACAGCCTAGTACTTCTACTTTTTGAGTGGCACTCAATGTGCCAATAACCACTGGGATCACTCTGAGAGGTTTATGCCATAATCTTTTTCAATTTCAATTTTAGAAAGTTATCGTAGTACGTGTACTTCAGAGTCTGGTTTTGAATAATATTTCTTGGTTTCTCTGTTGCATTTATATTCTTTCTATTTTGCTTTGGGAGTTCAGGATAGTGTAAATAGCAATAGCAATAGCAGTTAGACTTATATACCGCTTCATAGAGCTTTCAGCCCTCTCTAAGCGGTTTACAGAGTCAACATATATTGCCCCCACAGTCTGGGTCCTCATTTCACCCACCTCGGAAGGATGGAAGGCGGAGTCAACCCTGAGCCGGTGAGATTTGAACCGCTGAACTGCAGATAACAGTCAGCTGATGTGGCCTGCAGTGCTGCACCCTAACCACTGCGCCACCTTGGCTCCTTGGGAGTAGGTGTTAATTTTGTCCCCATTTTAAAAAAAGATATGGAAGAGAGTTTGGGCTAAAAGAAGAGGGGATGGTCATCTTCATAGTTAAGTGGAAACTTGAGATTCTCTTCATCTTAAGTACAGTGTTACACTGGCTGGGATGTAATTCATCCCAGCTCTCTTAAGCAAAGTATTTCATATATACCGGAGTGAACTTTCAAACTGTAGTGAATATCTTCTACCATTATACTGAAACTTGAACTAATCCACCTAGTCATTTCATATCCAAAGTACATCTATCTCTGTGGGCAAATGCATTAGATTCCTCTTTTGAATCTCATGCTCCAGAGTGGTGTATGGTACCACTGTGGGCACTTTAAAGGAAACAATCTGCCTTTCATGAGTACCTCACAGCTAAATGAAAAATCGCTTAATCCCTAGTTGCTACTCAGGAGTAAATGGTGTGGATTTCGCAACTACATTCCCTAAAGAAATGGATGATTTAAAGGACTTCAGGAACTTCTCAGAATATAAAAGCACTTCTATAGAGTTTTGAATTGCTTGTCTTAAGGGAAATGGTGGCTCTCACCCTTTTCTTTCCTTCTGAGAAGGGCTGTTTTTACAGAATCACTTTCTATCTTCATTTCCCTCTGCTGTTCTTTTTTTCACACCTTTCAAGGTTTTTCTAAGCTTTCCTCATAGACATTCTAAAAAACATAGACATTAAAAAAAAATCCTTAGACTTACTTCATCCCAAATGTTTCTGAACGACATCGTTTTTTTTTTCCTGTTTCATTCTTTCAAATGCACGTTTTCTTTGTCAACATTCATGAAGTATGCAGAAATTTATCCTGCACTGAGTTCTGATGAATTTTTGCTAATATATACATGTATACACACATGCTTCCATTCAACACAATTTCAGAGTTTAACGTTGTTTAAAGTTGTTCAGAAGTGGTTTGTTCTTGCCGCCATCCTAGGTCTCGAAACGAAGTAACTACTATCCTGATTTCTTTACAGGAGAAGCTTTACCGCCCTCTCTAAATGGTTTACGTAGTCAGCATATTGCATCCAAACAATTTGAGTCCTCATTTTACCCACCTTGGAAGGATGGAAGGATGAGTCAAGTTAAAGAGATAAAGGTTTTCCCTTGTCCAGTCAATTTTGACTCTAATGGATGATGCTCATCTCCGTTTTTTACATATGAATTCCAAAAGGTGGTTATAATACTTTTTTAAAAAAATTGCTACTACTTTTAAAGATTTTATAGCTTTATTATTAGCCTGGATTAGCTCAGGCTTTTACATAATGTTGTTTTAGCTGTGCTAATGCTGTGACCTGCTACTTTTAGCATTAAATCTCTCAACTCAAATCCATTTCGCATATTTATGTGTAAGTATTATAAATTGCCTCATTCCAGAAGCTTTAGGCAGCACACAAAGTTAAACATAGTACGAAGTACAATATACAAAAAAACCCTAATAAAGCTGTAAACAGGAACAAAAATACATTGGCATGGATCTTTGTCTAGGAGTTAATTTTTCAACTTGTATATCTTATGTAAAATCGTGTTGCAAGCTTATATAGAGAAGTCATGAAGAGCTTAGAAAAGATATTTAGATGTTAGGAGCATGCTATATCTACATCTTCCAATATCAGAACTACTGCATGTAGGAAATAATTTTACCTATGTCACTTTATAAAACAAAAGCTGGACTTTGAAGAAACAGGATGGAAAGGCCATCAATGCTTTTGAACTCTGGTTTGAAGTACAAGACTCCTAGGAATATTTATTATTTATTATGGGTAGTGAGGAAAACAAATAAATGAATGGTGAAACAAACTGACCCAGAGTTTCCATTCAAGGTACAAATGACCAGTCTTAAATTATTGTATCACAACCTCAGACACATTAGGGAATTTCTAGGTTTCTGAGTAGTCCATGAAACTGGGAAAGATGGAAAGAAAGAGAAGATGAGGATTATTAGCAGCAAGATGGATGGAATTTATAGCAGTAAATTGCCCTACATAGGTTGTTGCTATTTTATGTCTTCAGTAATTATAGTAATGAATTGATTTTTAATTATATTTTTACTTTGTAGTTATTTTTACTATTTCAAATTTATAGTTGTAGACCAAAATTATATTTTGCTGTATAAATGTTATCGTTGTAGCTATCTATTCGAAGTAAATACTGTAATTCATTTATTTATTTCTCAACTCTAATCCCAATGAAATAGTTTATTCATGGAATGTGGAATCACACACATTCTTTTCTAATTTCAGGGAGTTATGACACAGTCATGTTTGAGAATCCCCAAGCTATACATTCCACTTATAAGAAACTGTTTTGATCTTCATCTAAAATATGAAACTCTAATTTTGCCACTTAAGACAGTTACTTACAAAATGAAGAGTAATGTTTCCTGAACATATTCCTATTGGAGATGATGAGAACTAAATCCCAACACATCTAGAAAATGTTAAGTCAGAGAAAACCTGTATAATAATATACAGTAAAACACATTTTTTTTCTGCATAAGCAGAAAAAAATAGACAGCAGTATCCTAGGTATGTTTTTTTTTTATTTGATATACATAGGACAAGAAGATAGGACTTGCAGAAAGATACAAACTGATATTTAAACATTTGATTTTTATCAAACACCAAAGGCTTATGTTAATCTAACACTGAACACAAATTGAAGATGTAGATAACAGACTTCAAGAGAAAAGACACCAATGGAATGGACTAAAAGGAATTATCTGTTTATATAATATGCAGAAACTCTGAAAAGGAAAAAAAATATGTCTTCCTATATTTAGTTCAAATACCCTGCTGTGGACTTTCATATGTGATAGAGAAAGTGGGTATACAAGTATAATTAATAATTATGTCTTACTTTGTTTATATGGCAGTGCTGAATTTTTGGACATAAAGTATTCGGGATCAAGAAGAGAGAAACAGTATAGCTTTGTTGACCTATTTGTTTGTTTATTTCAGTCAGCTGAAGTGGCCTGCAGTACTGCACCCTAACCACTGCACCACCTCGGCTCTTCAATTCTCGGTTCAATTCTGATACAGGCAGGCAGGCAGACATAGTCTTCTAATATAACTCTTGCATGACACTCTAAAATCATGTGGAGTTCTATGTATCATGAACCAAAGGGACAGAGTTGCAAAAGACTATCCAATTCCTCTTTGCCTTTCTTTGGTAAAAACCATCAGCACTACAGATTCATTTCAGCCATGAATCAATAGCTGTTATGAATTAATTTCTCTTCAGCATGACAATCCATCAGACAAAGTTCCTTCTCGATTTTAAGCAATCAATCACTTTCAAAACAATTGAACTAGCCTATTTTGTGGTTTGTTAAAAAGAAAACAAACATTTACTTACTTTAAATCTGTGTAGATGGTGTTATTTTTTTTATATTCCTTCATACTGGATTTTAAAAGTTTGCTAATAATCTCAAAGTGCAGTACTAAGAAGACAATAATACTTAAGTGTGAGGCTCCCCCTTTTTTATTTTTTATTTGGAATGCATTATTTCAGTAGCAAGTCAAAGAACCACATGAAAACTAGAGATGAGAAATAACTCATTCCTACTATTTTATTTTTCAATAAACAGGATTGCATGCGTGTGTATATGAGACACTGTGTGGTAAAAAAAGCAAAACAAAAACAAAAACAAATCCACCATTGTTAGGAATATAATCTAACGGTTGGGTTGGCAATATATAATCATGTAACAATGTTGTACCTCTTTCTTTAAATCATACTGTAAAATGTGATTGGTTGCTGTTTTCTTCAATCGGCCATAAGAGGGAGCCAGAATGACTGTTAGCTCTCTGTTTCGTTAGATGCTGGGCTGATCTGATCTGAGTGTTTTGGAAGCTGGCTGTTAGAAAGAGCCATGAGCTATTGTAAGTTTTGCAACTGCTAGCAAATTTTGAGTACTGAACTGATTATATGGATACTGGACTATGTTATTTGAATTATCCCTTAATTGAAAGACATTGATGACTGACTGTCTTATCCGTGTATGACTTGGACTGTTTGATGGACTCTGATACCTCTATTTCCACGAAAGTAAAAGCCTACTTAAACTGCAGTGTCTCTGTATGCTGGTTTGTGTGTTCTCCAACACAACTCTCACAACGCTTCTCTGAATGTACTCGCTCTCCCAACGGGGAGCTAACCTAACACCCATGTAAATCTACTCTTCAAAATAGACTGGTGTGAATTTTATCCCCTTAACTATTGTTAAGAAATATTAAAAATTAGACTTTAGGGCAATGCCACACTTCCCTTTTCCAAGTTGCTGCTGCTATAATTATTGTATTTATTTTCTGAAAACTTAATTAGGATGGAAATCACAAGGCAACTATTGAATCATTTAATATTATTTCTATTTATCAATGTGTCTTGTCACCGACATCCTTTGAAGTGTTGTAAGCACCTTTAATCTGATATTCCTGCGTAGGGTGGAAACAAATTTTGAAGTGTGTCTATGAAATCAGATTTAAAATCAAAAGTTTTCCATTAAAATTGCAGCTCTGAAGTAAAGTGATGAGTCTCCATTGTGATCAGGTAGTAATGATAAGTGTGGTCATAGAAAGACCTTGGTAAACCAGAAGGTTTTACTATTATTACTTGTCACAGCTTATCTTCTAAGAAATTGTTGTTTTCTAATTATGGCACCCTTTTTGTGATAAGCATCATGTATTTTAAAATTCTAATTCTAGATTGTATTTACAACAGTACATTGTTGAGATGAAATTAGTAAAATGTAAGATTTGAGAGCACAGTCTGTTTTGTTTTGTTTTACTTTATAGGCTCTTTAACTGTAGGGACATAAAATTA